>NC_083771.1:49806786-49954286 GCF_963514075.1 Conger conger | reverse complement strand
GACAATTGAGCTCACATTCATATATGCAGGAGCCAGACTCTACGACCTCAGGGCAAGGCATAATCATGGAGCCACGTGACTGAGTGCAACATGTGTTCGCCCATATCCCAAGAATCATTCTGTCGCGGGGTTTCTTATGATCCTTAAATATGTGACGATGCAAGTTGACATAGAATTGCCCAGTCATAGAACTGTCAGGGAGAGAGTCAGAGCTCAGAGTCAGAACCAGAGTCAGACCTGGAGGAGGCAGAGACACAAGGGAAAGCCAGAGTCAGAATCAGACGGACTTAAATCTCCCTCCTCCCTCCAACAATAAATAAAATATGTGTTTGTATACTATATGTAGAGGTCTGTATACATGTACAAACATGCAAAGTCCCTTCCAAAGTTTCTTGCAAAGGCTGTATAAAATGAGAACGCAGGTAGTGGGCTACTCTCCATCTTCACTACAGTAGCAAACGACCGGTTAATTGACTGTACCAGACATCACTCCATACCGGGGTTCTGTCTCACATATTCACAATGGCTTTGTAACGCAATTTGGATAAGAGCACGGACCTGCTGAATTAATACAACTTTTATGCTGTATCACATGTCAGAGAAGTTGATGTTTATTCAAGAAAACAAATGAATTAGCAGAGTACAAATTTAAAAAATATAAACAAAAGCCTCCAGCATTTTACACCTCTGGCTACTCCCTGTCATAGTCCTGGTTATTCCTGCAGTCCATACGATTGAGAAAGCCGGATTTCAACAGGAGTGTTTTCCTCTCAGTTTAACGCATACACACACCTCTCTCTCAAGGCCATACTGAAATCAGTAAGTGGCCTAAACTTGCTCAATTTCTAAGTAACACAAAATGTATTTCCTTGCAAAAGCACCACTACACACAGTATTCCCCCTCTCCCCTGCACAAGACAGCAATACTGTGGTTCAGTATTTAGTTCAGAAGCAGGTGGGCAGGCAGACGCCGAGTCATGAGGAGGATTAGGAACATTAATGCGTCACCTGAGCTGCAACCAGCCAGCAAGAATTTCAAAATAAAAGCGAGGTCCGCTAGCACATTACTCACTTCCATAAGCATCAGGACAATAACTAGCTCTCTTGAAAATATTCATTTTTAAAGACCTGGCTTAAAAAAAATTTACAGTTGGGAAGAAATGGCAGCTATCACAAAACATCAAGTAACATTACAAGCAACATTAGCAAAATACAAATACCTAGCTACATTTAGTACATCAGGTGACTTTCACACTCCAGGTCACTATCATTATATTGTCATTTTGAGCGCGGATAGAGAAATAAAGCCTGGCAGGGGTAAAGCAGCTGAGTGCAGAGGGAACACATGCACTCAGTCAGCACTGCATTAGGTATTTATTAAAGTATTCTGCTGCTGTAGCCTATCCACTTAGAGGTCAGAGATGCTCTTCAGAGATGCACTTCTGCTCACTGTCATGTGGTTATTTGCGTTACTGTCACTATCCTGTCAGCTTCGACCAGTCTGGCAATTCTGGCAATTGACTTCTCTCCTCAACAATGCATTGCGGTCAATGCACTGCCTGAAGAACTGCTGCTCACTGGATTTCTTTTTTTTTTTTTTTGCACCATTCCCTGATCAGCAGTTTCTGAGATACTCAAACCACCCTGTCTGGCACCAACAATCTTTCAACAATCAATTAACTGTAGCTAACTTAGCTGGAGCTACACAACCTTATCCCCAGGAGTGTGGACTTCTGTATAGAACCAGTTTAAACAGAGTTAGGGCTAGGGCTAGGGCTAGGGTTAAGGGTTAGGGGTTAGTGTTAAGGGTAGAGATCACGGAGTACTTTCTCTCTGAGTGGCAGATGTGTGCAACAGGTCGTGCTGGGTCAGGTTGCAGAGGCAGAGGCCCTGGGGGCAAAGTCAGAGTCCAGGCTTAACACCGTGCTGGATGCCCCAGGCAGTGGGTACAAGCCTAGATGGGCAGAATGACCTGTTCTCCGCATTATTTATCACGTTCTATAAGGGCAAAATGGATTTCTCTCCTCTTTACGTAATCCTGTTTTTCATGCAACTCTATAAACTACAGCTGGAGAAGGAATGTCAAACTCCATGCCTGCTTCCTACAGTCCCTCTCCAAGTACCTAGAACCAATCAGTCAGTAGCAGTTTGGAGAAAACTAGAAAACCATAATAGCCACAGTATGCTACAACAGCCAGCACAGTGATCTCTAATCTTCAACTAAACAAATCAAAACATTCTTTCATAGCCTGCTGGCCTGACTGTTGTGTCACGCAGTTAGAATTGAAAACGCAAAAACGTATGATAGAATAAGATGAAGACAATGCATGTGTGCATTTCTGTCAGCCCTGGTTATTGTTGTGCGCCTACTGGACTGTGCATTATGTAATGTGCAACTGCATGCGGTATGCAAATCTCCAGAACTAGGGCTCATGACCATGCAATCTCCTTCAAAGCAAATCAGCAGAGTAGGGTATTATTAGTTAATAATGTTTTACAATAGCCTAGCAAAGATAGTTCAATGTAGAGCCAACTTTAAAAGGTGTCCTCTTCCAATATATGTGTACTAATACAATATTTGTTGGACAAAGACATTATTCATGGAGTACTGTTGATTGGCTGTCGTTGGTTAGCTGAAAGGAAATATGGGAGACTGGTTTTCCAAGATATCTCCAGGTTGCCAAGCTCCGAAGAAAACAAATCTGCTCAGGAACCTCTGGTCCTTTCTCACTTTGCATAATGTGGACAAGTATTCTCTCTTCAGCCAGTTAGATTTGGGTGCCGCATGCTCATTAAGAAAGAGGAAATCTCAATTTAACAAACAGGGCAATGTAGTATAAACCTGGTGCATTACATTTGTAACTACAATGCTGCAGAGAAACTTCAAAGTTCAACTTGATGGACAGCCCGCATAACCTGTAACAGTTTAGGGACCGCCGACAAGTAGTCTACTACGTTTAACACCGAAAAATATCTATTTGGCCAAGATGCTGAAATACTGGACGTGAAAGTAGTGAACGCTTTGCTTTTCTATGAGCCAATGTGAACGCACTTGTACAATAGGCTATTAGTGGAACGGTAGAGGGTACTCAAACTTGGTTTGTACAAAAGTTGCAAAGGCAATTCTGGTGAGCAGTTTCACAGTAAGCAACTCCGTCTCGGTGTTTCTTGGCAAGAAGTTGAAACATCAACGGCAAGGGACGTGTGTTAAACCGCTGTTATAGAATGTGTGTGCACAATGATGAATGTAGGTGATGTTCAACATTTACACCTCCGGCTCATTTTGGCGAATACTTTCAGCGGCTGTCCGCGAAATATTTCCCTCTTTATGAGGGCACTTTGCACATGGTCCCTCGGAAGACCGAAACTAGACCGAAACTGTGCACCTGTTCGTCCAACTGCAGCAAGTATACACTTCGAACTGAACAAACGCGCCGCATTAAAACTTATGCGGAGTAAAAAGTAAAATGCTTTTACATGTGTAGCCCGTCTTGTTTGATAGCCCCATATAGAGATGGCTGAACCAATGTTCCTTGTGCCTGTTATATCGGGGGTTAAAACACAAATGAGAATAATCAGAATGCCAGGCTGCATTCTGTAAAACGTGTCAGCAGGAATTCTATATAAGAAAATGCGTTTGTGTTATGGTGGACATGGACTGGTTTGTCATTCTAGGTTTATGTTTAGTGCGAGTTTGATAAATAATTACACTTCAGCGAAATGTTGCTACAGGCTTATGCCAATAAACAGACGGTCAGAATTAACACATGATAAACAAATATTTTTTGCGCGCCTGGGTGTGTATCTGTATGTGTGCAAAATAGCAAGGTGTAGTGCAAAACATGTAACCCGTTAAACGAACGGCAGCAATATCTGCCACAACATCCAAACAAACCTTGCCGAAGGGAACCCGAGTTAGTTCACTCACCTGCGTGAAGAGCTCGTTCACTGACATCTTGTCCCACTAGACGAGCTCGCGCCTGTCTTAAGAATACTCGAACATCAAGTAAAAAACTTTTCCTTTTGGAAAAAAGCCAATAATAACAATGTCGATATTAACATTAAGTATTCCCCCTCTAATAAGATGGTTGTCCAGACGCCATTTTTCAGATGCAGGTAAGAGTTTCCGAGTTGAAAATACCAAGCTATTTGGCCGCGTCGTTTTATTTGCTTAGCTAGCAAGCTAGTTAGCTACTTCCGACCTTTTCCTCTTTTACCAGGTGCATATTTTTATTTTCTCAATCCTGTTTGGAATCTGTGCTTTTCCCATCCGTGTGCACCTGTTCCACAGGATTAGATAACGCCTCAAAACACAGATCGGGTACACCAACATTAGCCAAGAAGATGAGAGCTAAACATAAAAAAAGTATCAAAGCAACGACTCCAATTTACTTCCTTTCCGTATCCATGGACTCGGTCTCCCGTGTTGACTGGCAGGACTGAGGCTGAAGCGGAGCGCAGTTTGCCCGCACACTGAGCAGCACCGAGCCACCCTCAGGTTCCGGCGTGAACTGCACGGCCCGGCGCAGCCTGCCTGGGTCAATAAGGTTATTGAACCCGATACGCGCCTTGCGAGTGCTTGCTGATTCACCAAAACTCGACCAGCTGGACGTTGGAAATTAAATTATTTACTTTTACCACCGGTTAATTCCCGAAGGAAATCTAACATTCCACTCTTATTTACATAGTCGCTGTATCCCGCCTATGTCATTAAAATGTATTACAGACAAGTGTCATTCTGTCATCCAGGAATTTCACAAGGCAGCTATTAGGCTATTGTCTAAATTGTCTGTAGTGTATCTCGTTCATAGGTAGATGACAAGTTGGGGAGACCGGGGATGGTTGTCACATAGGTTGGTTGTCCCACTGCTTATATCTACTCCCAATAAGGTGCTGTTTAAAGATTTTGGTATCAAACTGTTTTTCATGTCAAAAAGTTAAATTTAAACTCATTGATCGATTTTCTATTAATTAATCTTAAATCTTAATCTTAAGTAAACATTTTTGATATAATAGTTATGATATATAACATATTTGGTTATACTTATACTTTGGTTATACATACTTATTTATTTATTTATTAATGTTTTAAAAGATAATTTATTACTGAAAACTCTTTTTGTGACAACCAGCCCTATATCGTGTGACAGGTTGTCTGTGAATTTCTTTTTCTTATATTAATGCAGGAGGATATATAAACAGTATACATACTATTACCCAATAATTAAAGGGTTCCACTAGTGTTGAAATGACTCTTATATGATGTCACAAGTAGATAAAAAGAGTGACAACCATCCCCTGTCTCCCCTACAATCTGTAAGATTATGGCTACAAACATACTGCATGTATGCAACATATGAAGTTAAGTCCATTTTAAGTCCATTAAGTCCATTTTGCCATTTTGCCATAATCAGTGAGTTCCCAGACCTGTTCCTGGAGATCTGCCTTTCTGTATGTTTCAACTCTAATTTGGCACGCCTGATTCAGCTCTACGAGATCCCTCGCTGTTGAATGAGGTGTGGTTTGTTCGTGCAAGAATTAAAACATACAGGATGGTAGAACAGATTTTGAACAGATCAATCAGAATGTAGATACACATTTTGAACAGATTAATTTTGTTAAGTCATGACTAAATGATAAAATTGCTAATATATATATAAAATCTAATATATAAAATCTAATATCTAATAAGAAATCTAATAAGTGTGTAACACCAATAGTAAGTTATAACCAGCATATCAACAAGATTTATCATAGCACAGTTACCAGACAACACAGAATTCAATTCATTAGCTTTGTATATATACACTCAGTGAGCAATTTATTAGGTATTTATTAGGCTTATTTAGACTTCTACTGCTGTAGCCTATCCGCTTAGCGTTATGATGTGTTCTGCATACCACTGTTGTAATGTGTGGTTATTTGCATTACTGTCACCTTCCTGTCAGCTTTGACCAGTCTGGCCATTCTCCTCTGAGGTCTCTCATTAACAAGGCGTTTCTGTCTGCAGAACTGCTGCTCACTGGATTTTGCACCATTCTTTGCAAACTCTAGAGCAGAGGTCCCCAACCCTGGCCCTGGAGAGCTATTGGGTCTGCTGGTTTTTGTTTTTTTGTTTTCACCTTAAATTCAGAACCCTGTTGAGACCCAGGTAACCAGGTGAGGTGAGTTAGCTGTGTAATCATCTGCTCTAATTGATTAGTTAAGTGCAGAGTAACAGCGAAAACCAGCTGACCCAGTAGCTCTCCAGGACCAGGGTTGGAGACCACTGCTCTAGAGACTAGTGTGCATGCAAACCCCAGGAGATCAGCAGTCTCTGAGATACCCAAACCACCTTGACTGCCACCAACAATCATTCCTCGGTCAAAGTCACTGAGATCAAAGTTTTTCCCCATTCTGATGGTTAATGTGAACATTAACTGAAGCTCCTGACCCGTATCTACATGATTGTATGCATTGCACTGCTGCCACACAATTGGCTGATTAGATAATCTCATGAATAAGTAGGTGTAATAAAGTGAGTGTATATATGTATATATATATAAATATATATATTACCTTGCAGTAGAGTTCATATTCAGTCATCCTGCCAGTCCAATCAAATCTGTTCAGGTGGTGAATATGTCTGTATACTCAGGTATGTTCAGCAGATATGAAATCTTTGTTACTGAGATAGTTCTGAAGATCCCATTCTGCAGAGTAGTTCCATATGCCTTGTGTAAGACTGTGTGAGAAACCAGGTTTGAGCAATGTCTGGAACCTGCCTCGACAGAACAGCAGGGAATAAAGTGGTTTTCAGCCAGCAGGTAAAGTCTCCACACCCACACCACTCCTTCTGCAGGTATGGGGCGGTGACTGACTTCTTTAACACACTGCAGGTATGACTGACTTCTTTAACACACTGCAGGTATGGGGGACAACTGACTTTAACATGCTGCAGGTATGGGGGCGACTGACTTCTTTAACACACTGCAGGTATGACTGACTTCTTTAACACACTGCAGGTATGGGGGACAACTGACTTTATCACACTGCAGGTATGGGGGTGACTGACTTCTTTAACACACTGCAGGTATAGGGGGCGACTGACTTCTTTATCACACTGCAGGTATGACTGACTTCTTTAACACACTGCAGGTATAGGGGACAACTGACTTTAACACACTGCAGGTATAGGGGGCGACTGACTTCTTTATCACACTGCAGGTATGACTGACTTCTTTAACACACTGCAGGTATAGGGGACAACTGACTTTAACATGCTGCAGGTATGGGGGTGACTGACTTCTTTAACACACTGCAGGTATGACTGACTTCTTTAACACACTGCAGGTATAGGGGACAACTGACTTTAACATGCTGCAGGTATGGGGGTGACTGACTTCTTTAACACACTGCAGGTATGACTGACTTCTTTAACACACTGCAGGTATGGGGGCGACTGACTTCTTTAACACTGAAGCTAATGTGGAATAAAAAAACAAGTGCACACAAAGTGCAGCGCCAATCAAAATCATTACAGTGACATTTGGACATATACGTTTTAGTGAAATGTTATTAAATAAAGCTTGAATACTCAATATTATAGCAGTGTAATTTGCACAGGATTTTTTTTATATTGCAAGAGAGACATATTCCTAACCGACTTTATGTCAAAGACTGGAATCTGTATTCTGCGGCTGAATTTAATTGGAGATGTGCATTTCAGTATTAGGTATTTATTAATGTTTAACACACTGTAATTCGGAGTGTGATTGCAGCAGTGAGAGAGTACCCAGAGGAAACTCCACAGAGACACGCAAACACGCAAACTCCACACAGACACGGGGAGAACACGCTAACTCCACACAGACACGGGGAGAACACGCTAACTCCACACACACACGGGGAGAACATGCAAACTCCACACAGACACGGGGAAAACACGCAAACTCCACGCAGACACGAGGAAAACACGCTAACTCCACACAGACACTGGGAGAACATGCAAACTCCACACAGACACGGGGAGAACATGCAAACTCCACACAGAGAGGCCCCGGCCGACGGGGATTCGAGCCCAGGACCTCTTTGCTGTCAGGCGGCACTGCTACCCACTGCACCATCCGTGCCGCCTACTCAATGTATGTTATATAGTCTCAGAATTTAGGCTGAGCTAGTATAAAAGTATTATTCTAGGTGAAGGTGATAATATCAGCATTTCAGCTTTCATCAGATTAAACATGTACAGGAATGTTCTATTTTTACATGTATCAGAAGACAATACCTCACATAAAACAGAATTAAATAACTGAAAATTTGTGAATAGTAGACTAGATGGTAGAGAAATTCTGTTCCATTCTTACTATGTAGATTTGAATCCTAGTTTTTGAGCGGACAGATTTTAAATCGTACCACAAACTCCAGCTACAGTAAGCTGGTGGGCATCACGTGAGCATTAAGCATAAGTTCAGCTGCAACATTTCAGCCCTGCGGGAGAGATGGAGCATTACCCTTCCTCACCACCTACTCCACTCCTCGTACAAGCAATGGTCCTGTCCTGCCTGGACAACTGCAATTCTCTGCTGGCTGGCCTTCCAGCATCTGCCATCAGACCCCTACAACTCATCCAGACTGGTATTCAGTGCTCCCAGACATTCACATGTCACCCCCCTGCTCAGCATCAGCATCAGCGATACGGTCACGCTAAGACTCGGAACTGTACTGTCCTCTACGGTCCTCATCACACTTGTCCCTGTGTTCAATCTGCACTTTGTTGCATGTTGATCTGGAAAAGAGCATCTGCTAAATGTCTCTGCAGCAGAACCATGCTGCAGCTGTTAAACCCGGGGCACAGCCTGGAGAAATCCCTTCTTCCACTGCAGATCTTTTGTTATCTAGAGCCATTTGATTGAATGGGAACTAGATTGACCAGTTTTTCCAGGTGTTAGTCAGCTGTTAGATGAGATAAATCTAACAGTTAACCCACTTATCAGAACTAAACATTGTTCCACAGCACGCCGCTGTGAAACAGGAACTACGTTTATCAAACATATATTATTAGTCTCCCTGGAACCTGTTTTCTTTCTTAGTTACATAAATGATCTTCATTAGGAGGTTGTGGATATATTTGCAGATCTGGACTTCACAAAGAGTTAGAATTTGCCATGGGAATCCAAGAAGATCCAACAGAAGTGTTTTTACTCAGCAATTGATCAACTGAAGCTGTTAATTACACAGTTAACTTACTGTTAACTGACCTGGTTTCTTTGGTCTGAATTTGTTGCTGATACTAATGTGAAAACAAAAACCAGCACACCCTGCAGCTCTCCAGGATCAGGAGTGAGGATCACTGGTGTAAGTAATTTGTAAAATAATTATTATGGCTCTTGTTATGAGTTCTATTCTCCGTTGAGGCTGATGAAATGAGATCCGTGAGGAGTGTATTAAATAGCACCTCATGTGCGGCTGACCTTCAGAATGTAAAATGATTTGGTCACAAAGGTAAAAAATGACTCATAACCACCATGTATTTCACAGTTAATGGGCATCTGTTTCACACTACACATTTCTCAATTTTGCTGTAATCACCACAGGGCTACAGTAGATACACAGAGTTACAGTAAACACAGTTACAGTAAATATACACAGTGAGTGTATATTATTTACAAATATTTATGTTTAATAATAACACATTTCTCTCAGTAGCATTTTAAAAGCCAAAGTAGCTTATCAATAAATGCTAGGCCTAAATACACACTACCGCTTTCTCCATGATGCAGAAGATCTATATTTTTTCAGAGATGGTCCAAACATTGTGATTATTTAATGGTACAAAAGCACCACTGACTGGTGAGCTTTGAGAATAAAATGAGTGGCAGATGAGCATAACTGAAATGCTGTTCTTGACCATTAGTCACTGCCTTCCTTTTGTCCCAATGGCATTACAGTCCTGGAGTTATTACTTCTCACCTGTTCATATTGTTGATACATATTGTATGCAGTTATTCTCAGGAGCAGATATCCCTAGAAACTGGGCAAGCTTCGCTTCCAGACCATTAGTGTGGAAACCGCTGGTCTAGGCAAGGCAACTTCCTGTAACTGAGTGTGCTTTTGTGTTAAAGCAGCTAGGCGTTACCTCCATCCAGCCAATCCAGTTAACCTAGGTAGCCCAGTTAACCCAGGTAACCCAGGTAACACGTTTCTCAGGGCTCTGATCACAGACACACTGCTGCAGGTCAGACCATCTCTTACCCCAGCATAATGATGATAATTCTATTTCTGACTCAGCAGATATTAATCAAAACAAAAGTGACTGATGTTAGATCATTTACATTTACATTTTAGTCATTTGGCAGACGCTTTTAATCCAAAGTGCATAGGTTCTTCCACAAGTTAAAGCATCACATCCATAACTAGTCAAACACACATGAAGTGCTGTTCTAAAAATACAGTTATCGTGAGTGCAAGTTTTTTCATTTTTTTGGGGGGGGTTAGGCAAGAGGGATATCGGAAGGGGGGGGGTATCAGGAGGGAGGACTAAGGTACAGTTTTAAAAGGTGTGTTTTTAGTCTGCGTCGAAATAGGGGGAAGGATATTGCTGACAGTGGTAGGCAAGTCATTCCACCACTGAGGAACCGGAACGGAAAACAGGCGGGAACATGCAGCTCGACCGCCAGGTGCTCGCAGTGAGGGAACCATAAGGCGACCAGAGCTGGCAGACCGGAGTGGTCTAGCTGGGGAGTAGGGAGTGATTAAGGATTGTATGTAAGGTGGGGCAGTCCCCTGAGCAGCCTGAAATGCCAACACTGGGGCCAACACTAGGTCATGCATCAGCATGCAAATGTAGTTTGTCTGGTTAACAGCTTCTGCTGTACCCCTCCTATACTAACTACTGTACCTCTCCTATACTACATTACATTACATTACATTACATTAATGGCATTTGGCAGACGCTCTTATCCAGAGTACTAAACTACTGTACCCCACCTATACTAAACTACTGTACCCCACCTATACTAAACTATTGTTCCCCACCTATACTAAACTACTGTACCCCACCTATACTAAACTATTGTACCCCACCTATACTAAACTACTGTACACCTCCTATACTAAACTACTGTACCCCACCTATACTAAACTACTGTACCCCACCTATACTAAACTACTGTACCCCACCTATACTAAACTACTGTACCCCACCTATACTAAACTACTGTACCCCACCTATACTAAACTATTGTACCCCACCTATACTAACCTACTGTACCCCACCTATACTAAACTACTGTACACCTCCTATACTAAACTACTGTCTTGTGCTAATTTGCAAAGTGCTGGCAAAATGATGGCTGGCACCGCTGGATAGAAATGGGTTACGCATCTTTATGTGCCATGAGCATGAATGATTAAGAAGAATCTTATCAGGTCTTTACCAGTGGCTGCACACCGAATAAGTCATCATGATCGTGCTGATGATTCTCCTTCTTCTTCATCCAGGTAAACTAGTTGATTTTCTCTGTGGACTAAACTGGAGACCATTTTCATTGCTTTCACACAAAATGCATTCAATGACATCATCTTTCAAAATGCATGATTGCTTTTCTCACTCAAACACAACCACTTGGAAAACTGTCTACAGCACAAACATACTGTTTTCAAAACTGTTAAATGTGAGTTCAAAACATAACATTGAGTTAGACAGCAATTTGGCATTTCCATCATAATACCATATTGAAATATATAGAAAACCAATAAAATATTGTAAAAAAAAATTAAAAAAAATTTGAC
Source organism: Conger conger (assembly GCF_963514075.1). Classification (NCBI taxonomy): domain Eukaryota; kingdom Metazoa; phylum Chordata; class Actinopteri; order Anguilliformes; family Congridae; genus Conger; species Conger conger. Next base: position 49,942,514 of record NC_083771.1, on the reverse strand, counting down.
CATCACAGAGTCATTACTTACACGACATTTGCAAATGTCCACAATGTAAGATTGACAGCCACTCCTGAGAAAACATCCAGTCACAATGAAGCAGAACATCCAGTCACAATGAAGCAGAACATCCAGTCACAATGAAGCAGAACATCCAGTCACAGTGAAGCAGAACATCCAGTCACAATGAAGCAGAACATCCAGTCACAATGAAGCAGAACATCCAGTCACAATGAAGCAGAACATCTAGTCACAATGAAGCAGAACATCCAGTCACAATGAAGCAGAACATCCAGTCACAATGAAGCAGCTGCATACCGTCCCCTTTGAGAGGAACTCAGAGTGTGACGGACCTGAGGGACCAATATGTCCAGGTAAGATGTCTCTATGTCTGACCTTATCATTGGACAAAGAGCTCCAGTGGATGGTCCTGGTCAGAGGGCCAGCGTACTGTACCAATGTGTGCAGTGATATCCTCAGAGGGCCAGCGTACTGTACCAATGTGTGCAGTGATATCCTCAGAGGGCCAGAGTACTGTACCAATGTGTGCAGTGATATCCTCAGAGGGCCAGCGTACTGTACCAATGTGTGCAGTGATATCCTCAGAGGGCCAGCGTACTGTACCAATGTGTGCAGTGATATCCTCAGAGGGCCAGCGTACTGTACCAATGTGTGCAGTGATATCCTCAGAGGGCCAGAGTACTGTACCAATGTGTGCAGTGATATCCTCAGAGGGCCAGCGTACTGTACCAATGTGTGCAGTGATGTCCTCAGAGGGCCAGAGTACTGTACCAATGTGTGCAGTGATATCCTCAGAGGGCCAGCGTACTGTACCAATGTGTGCAGTGATATCCTCAGAGGGCCAGAGTACTGTACCAATGTGTGCAGTGATATCCTCAGAGGGCCAGCATACTGTACCAATGTGTGCAGTGATATCCTCAGAGGGCCAGCGTACTGTACCAATGTGTGCAGTGATGTCCTCAGAGGGCCAGAGTACTGTACCAATGTGTGCAGTGATATCCTCAGAGGGCCAGAGTACTGTACCAATGTGTGCAGTGATATCCTCAGAGGGCCAGAGTACTGTACCAATGTGTGCAGTGATATCCTCAGAGGGCCAGCGTACTGTACCAATGTGTGCAGTGATATCCTCAGAGGGCCAGAGTACTGTACCAATGTGTGCAGTGATGTCCTCAGAGGGACTGCTGTTACCCACACCAGTGATTGTACAGGATGCACCTCATCACATTTTGGATGACCTCACTGGAAGGCTTGTCCCAGTGAAGGGGTAGGCGGGGTGACCTGTGTGAACATGGCGTGGCGTTGGCATGGCGTTGGCGTGGTGTTGGCTCAGGCAGTCAGAACAGTTCGCAGTTTGAAAAAACTAATGTTAAAATGTGATCTGAGCATTCATGTGCTTAAAAGGAAGACTGGATTGTCAACTTTGGAGAACCTTGTTCTCCCTATTTATTAAAAAAAAAATTTCTTTATTAATTATAATGTCACAATCAGGTGACAGCACGGATGGTGCATTGGGCAGCACTGCCACCTCACAGCAAGGAGGTCCTGGGTTTGAATCCCCGTCGGCTGGGGCCTCTCTGTGCGGAGTTTGCATGTTCTCCCCGTGTTCGTGTGGGTTTCCTCTGGGTACTCTGGTTTCCTCCCACAGTCCAAAGACATGCAGGTTAGGCTGATTGGAGAGTCTAAATTGCCCATAGGTATGAGTGTGTGAGTGAATGGTGTGTGTGCCCTGCGATGGACTGGCGACCTGTCCAGGGTGTATTCCTGCCTTTCGCCCAATGTATGCTGGGATAGGCTCCAGCCCCCCTGTGACCCTGTTCAGGATAAGCAGGTTAGGATAATGAATGAATGAATGAATGTCACAATCAGTAGTAGCAAGCCTTCAAATAGAATGATTATTGCACTGATTCTGTGGAATTGAAACAAATATTAACTTGTGGGGTTTTGGGGAAAAAGACAAGTTGTTTGTTTTCAAATAACAACTTTATTAGCTTGGAAAACATGTTATTTCTCATTTGTCAGCTATAACCACTAATTCAAGTCGCGTAACTGACGTCACCTCACTTGTGCGCCTCTCAAACGCCTCCACAAACTATAAAACAAATATTAACCATTAAACCATTTTTTTTAGCCTTACAACGATTTCTCAGTCTCATTCAGAAATACTTTTCAGAAGTATTTATAATTTGTTACATCAAACAGAGATACTTAAAGTTAGTCAAAAAATATTGCCATGTTTGCTTCCACTTAAACATCTAGGATTGGGGAATAACAATATAAAAATTCAAAATATCGGTTTCCAGTGACTCTTGGAAAGAACCTGGATTTCTGTGGCTATCACAGAAATTGTAAACCAATCTTGTCTTTTTGTGAATAGTATTATAATAGATGCATCCTTGTGCAAAAAAACAAAAAACAAACGTGTTTGCTGGCACCTAGTGACTAGGCTGTAATAGTGCAGCTATCATGTTCTTCACATATCTGGTTGAGCACACCTCAGAAGACTGACACCTCAGAGTTTTTTTCTGGTCCCCTTTGGCTGTGGGAATATCTTCATACACGTTTTGCTAATACCACAGTAAAATGTTCATACATGTTTGACTTGTACCACAATAAAATGTTCATACATGTTTGACTTGTACCACAGAAACATGCAGAACTCAAGCAGGGGGGTCCAATCGTATCTGAAAGGGCCGGTGTGGGTGCAGGGTTCTGTTTTAGCCCAGCACTACCACACCTGATTTAATTAATCAAGGTCTAATTAAAGGCCCGGACACACCAAACCGACGGTCGGCCGTCGGATGTTGGTGGCGCCCTGTCGGCCAAGTCTTTCCGGTGTGTCCCGGTGTGTTGGAGGGCTCCGGAGCTTCAACATGTTGAACCGGCGTCGGAGCCCCCGGAGCCCCGGAGCCCCCGGAGCCGTCGATGAGAGAGAGAGCTCTCTGATTGGCTGTCCAGCTAGCGAATCAGTGCACGAGAAGAGAAACGGAAGCGACGAAAGCAAGCCATTCCAAAGTCACTACCAGACATAATTCGATTAGTATTACTAAATAGCGAGAGAACAAGGAAATTGCTGCAAACTGTTTGTTGTGAGCGAGACAATGGCTGCTTCTAGGTCCAACGCAATGCAAACGCATTCCCCGGTCTTCCGGTTTCCATTTTTTGAAAGACAAATACAGACTACTGCCACCTGCTGGTGTGGAGAGTTATTACCTCACGCAGGCGCAGAACGTACGTGCAACTCGGCCGTCGGCGGACCGTTGTTGCGGTGTGTTCGGCACAGCCGACATTAACGACGCGTATCGACGTACGTGCAACTCGGCCGCGGCCGACTGTCGGTTTGGTGTGTCCGGGCCTTTAAGTCTTAAGTATAAGTATAACTTGAATAAATGCTATATATAGAATATGTAATATTCTAATATTTTGAGATATTGGATTTTAGATTTTCAAGCCATAATCTGTAAACCATAATCATCAAGATTAAAACTAGGTGCATCTCAAAAAATTAGAATATCGTGGAAAAGTTCATTTTCTTGTTTTAATCTTGATGATTATGGCTTACAGATTATGACTTGAAAATCAAAAATCCAGTATCTCAAAATATTAGAATATTACATAAGGCCTTAAAAGGATTTAAAATACAAAAATGTCGACCTTGAAAAGTATGTTAATTTATGCACTTGGTCGGAGCACCTTTTGCACCAATTACTGCATCAATGCGGCGTGGCATGGAGGCAGTCAGCCTGTGGCACTGCTGAGGTGTTATGAAGCCCAGGTCAGCCTGTGGCACTGCTGAGGTGTTATGAAGCCCAGGTCAGCCTGTGGCACTGCTGGGGTGTTATGGAAGCCCAGGTTGCTTTGATTGTGGCCTTCAGCTCGTCTGTACTGTTGTTTCTGGTGCCTCTCATCTTCCCCTTGACAATACCAGATAGATTCTGTATGGGGTTCAGGTCAGACGAGTTGGCTGGCCAATCAAGCACAGTAATAGCAAGGAAATGGAAATCAGCATCTCCTTAAAGCTTGTCAGCAGACGGAAGCATGAAGTGCTCTAAAATCTCCTGGTAGACGGCTGCGTTGACTCTGGACTTGATAAAACACAGTGAACCAACATCAGCAGATGACATGGCACCCCAAATCATCACTGACTATGGAAACTTCACACTGGACTTCAAGCAACTTCGATTCTCTGCCTCTCCACTCTTCCTCCAGACTCTGGGACCTTGATTTCCTAATGAAATGCAAAATGTACTTTCATCTGAAAGAGGACTTTGGACCACTGAGCAACGGTCCAGTTCTTTTTCTCCTTAGCCCAGGTAAGACGCTTCTGGTTTCAGGAGAGTGATGTAGCAGGGTGGTTTTAATCCAAAGCGACTTACAAGTGCATAGGTTCTACCATAAGTCAAAGCATCACATCCAGAAACTAGCAAAATACACATGAACTGCTGTTCTAAACATAGTTGTCATCAAAAGTGCTTTTTTTTTTTTTTTTTTTTTTGGGGGGGGGGTTAGACAAGGATAGGGATATCAGAAAGGAGGGGTGGGGGAAATCAGGAGGGAGGACTAAGGTAGAGTTTGAAAAGGTGGGTTTTGAGTCTGCGTCGAAATAGGGGGAGGGATTCTGCTGTTCTGACAGTGGTAGGCAAGTCATTCCACCACTGAGGAACCAGAACGGAAAACAGGCGTGAACGTGCAGCTCGACCGCCAGGTGCACGTAGAGAGGGAACCGTAAGGCGACCAGAGCTGGCAGACCGGAGTGGTCTTGCTGGGGAGTAGGGAGTGATCAGGGATTGTATGTAAGGTGGGGCAGTCCCCTTAGCAGCCTGAAATGCCAACACTAGGGCCTTGAAACGGATGCGTGCGGCAATAGGAAGCCAGTGGAGGCCAATGAGAAGCGGTATAGCAGTGTGGTGTAGTAGTGTGGTGTAGCAGAGTGGTGTAGCAGGGTGGTGTTGTAGGGTGGTGTAGCAGTGTGCTGTGGTGTAGCAGTGTAGTGTAGCAGGGTGGTGTAGCAGGGTGGTGTAGCAGAGTGGTGTAGCAGTGTGTTGTGGTGTAGCAGAGTGGTGTAGCAGTGTGTTGTGGTGTAGCAGGGTGGTGTAGCAGTGTGTTGTGGTGTAGCAGTGTGTTGTGGTGTAGCAGTGTGGTGTAGCAGGGTGGTGTAGCATTGTGTTGTGGTGTAGCAGAGTGGTGTAGCAGTGTTGTGTGGTGTAGCAGGGTCCTGTGTTGTGCTTTAAGAATGCAGGTGTTCTCTTAGGTGGAAGACATCACTGTCATTCTGCCTCTGCAAGGCAACTGGGCATAGTGTGGCTCAGGGGGAGCGACTAGTTGGCTGGAATGATTGTGTCTTACTTCTTATCTGCTAGTCAATCAGATGAACATTGTCTGCCTGCTAAACCTGCACAGAACTGTAGGAGGGGCTAGAGCTATAGGAAAATTCTACATGTGGGTGTAGTCTATGGGCTGGTAGGTGGGGTTTGTGTAGTTTTTGTGTGGGAGGGGTCTGTTTATTCGCACAGGATTGGCTGAGGCAGGGCTGACAGATGCCCCGCCCAGCAGGAAGGTGAAGGAGTTGGCAGAAGTGGGCGTGTCCAGGTCTCCTGGCCCAGGCGAGGCAGTGCTGAGGGACGGGAAGGGCTGGTACCCATCATCCACCTGCAGGGGGAGCTGTGCTGTGGCTGAGCCCTGGGGCCCATTCTCCACTGAGCCCTGGGGCCCATTCTCCACTGAGCCCTGGGGCCCATTCTCCACTGAGCCCTGGGGCCCATTCTCCGCTGAGCCCTGGGGCTGGTACTGCCCTGAGGACAGGGCAGGCTGTGGGGGGGCCCGGGGGGGCTGCAGCAATGTGTAGGTGATCCCCGAGGGAGAGGCAGGGTGAGCCTGGGGAACACACGTGTGGGACGTCCTGCTCGGGGCCTGCTGGTAGCACCTCATGAGCAGGGTGCTGCTGGAGTCAGGAGAACACATACTCCACCCGTTCTCCTCCCCAGGAACCTCCCCCGAATCCTCATTCGAAAGGAACACTTCCACCCTGTCATAGGGGCACTTCTCAAGGTCCAGCGTCTGGGAGGAAAACATCTGAGAGCAAGAAGAACAAATCAGACCACTCACCTCCATTAGCAACCATTTACAGGTATAGCAAGTATGGGACACCTGTAGAACAGGGGCATTATCCGACACTTGTATAACAGGTGCAGTGTGGTACTGAAGACTCACTGTTGGAGTTGACAAGTCCTGCGGGACCCTTGGCTTGGGAATAATAGGAAACAGACTCTCCTTTATCCTGTCACACAGAGAGAACCAGGACATCGTGAGGCCCGGATATGCACTTCACTGTCACAATTTCCTTAAAAAAATCATCTGTCCCATGATTTGTACAAAAACAAAACACCATCTGCTCCTACCAATTCCTCTTCTGGTAGCAGATAATAGTGAAGATGAGGAAGAAGGCCATTGCGCTCAGGGTGATGAAGATCAACCAACCAGCTGCAGAAAAAGGGAGCAAACAGTGTGTCCGTATGTCACATTACCAATAGCACTCGATAACAACGATACTCCATCATTACGAACAGTGCTGCTATTTTAACTATCACTACGAGCCTCCATCATTACTAACAGTGCTGCTATTTTAACTATCACTACGAGCCTCCATCATTACTAACAGTGCTGCTATTTTAACTATCACTACGAGCCTCCATCATTACTAACAGTGTTGCTATTTTAACTGTCATTTTTCAGAACTCTAAACACTTTTTTCAATTACTTGGATACAATATACATAAACCAAATATAATTTGTTTGCTGAACCAAATCACTTGTTCTCAATGGCACAACTTAACTTTCAAAGTATAACATTTCAAAATGAAATACACATTGCATTTGATAGTCTTTTCATTCATTACAATATATCTAACTACTAATGTATCCAACTACTGGAAATGATAAGTAACTGGAACATTACTCCTACAGCATAGTTTTATGGAAACAGATTAGTTGTAACAACATTTCATGTTTAGATCATGAATGTTTTAGGATAAACAGGGCGGCCTGTAGCCGGTCGGTGGTTCTAATCCCGGTGTAGCCACAATAAGATCCTCACAGCCGTTGGGCCCTTGAGCAAGGCCCTTAACCCTGTATTGCTCCAGGAGAGGATTGTCTCCTGCTTAGTCTAATCAACTGTATGTCGCTCTGGATGAGAGCGTCTGCCAAATGCCAATAATGTAAATACATTTATTGACACCAATTACTTTGGAACAGGAAAGTAATTTTACCACATTATGACTGAATGTAAGATTTCATCTTTCTTTGTCTCAGGGATTTTCAACCTTTTTTGACGTGCCAGATGATCCATGTTAGAATACAGATCAAGGTGGTCAATGGAATTGTAGACTGCCAAGAGGTGGCCATGTTTCTCGTCTTAGAGGTGGGGGGGAGATGCAACAGTTCATTGCATTCACAAAATGCATCAAAACTACCAAACCACTGCAAACATGTCTCAAAGGAAAAGCACCAGCACTAGATTTTTTGGGTCAATCATAGAACAATTGTTATGTTCCCGAGTTCTGTCTGTTAGTTTATCATTGTTTATTATTGTTATTCTTGTAATTTATTATTTTTTCATATTCATGTCTGGTGCTCTGTTTATATTCATTAGTCTTTGCACTCGTCTTCCCCTGTGATGTCTGAGTCTGAATGTTTACGAGCCCAGTCACTCCCCTGTCTGCGTGCTTCACTATTCAGGTGTTTACGGTAGTTCCGGGGTTCAACCTTCCTTCCAATCTTGCATTCCCTACTTCCTGCTTTCTCTCCAATTCATGTTTGTACATAGCACTAATATACTAATCCCAACTAACAGAATTTGTACAGTAATAATTATATATGTTCATCAAACTAACAAACTAACATTCACTAGTTTTGGGTATTTGTAATTTAAATCCGTCGTGATGAAGAGGGAGCTGAGCCGGAAGGCGAAGCTCTTGATTTACCGGTCAATCTACGTCCCAACCCTCACCTATGGTCACAAGCTTTGGGTAGTGACCGAAAGAACAACATTGCATATACAAGCGGCTGAAGAGATAGAGATAGGGTGAGGAGCTCGGACATCCGGAGGGAGCTCGGAGTAGAGCCGCTGCTCCTTCGCGTTGAAAGGAGCCAATTGAGGTGGTTCAGGCATCTGATCAGGATGCCTCCCGGGCGCCTCCCTTTGGTGGGCACATCCAACTGGGCGGAGACCCCGAGATAGACCCAGAACCTGCTGGACAGATTATATATCTCTCCTGGCCTGGGAACGCCTCGGGATCTCCCAGGAGGAGCTGGACTGCGTTGCTGGGGAGAGGGACGCCTGGAATACCCGGCTTTGTCTACTGCCACTGCGACCCGACTCCGGATAAGCGGGTGATGATGGATGGATGGAGGTCATTTAAATCACGTAACTAACTTACTAACGCATCTCCAGTTTCAATTCTGTTCTGTAACTCTGCCTCCCTATTCTATTACTGAATACTTGCTTAGTTTCAGCGAAGTATTTGCACCTGTCTCTCTGTATCTCTGCATCTCCTGATTCTGTGCAATTGTCTATTCCCGAGGCCGGAGCCGTTTGTATTACATGTGTGTCTTTGTGAATCCAGTTCGCGTTTTCATTTCCCCCTCATTATTGTCCTATTACCATTTCATGCGTTTCACCTGATGTTTATTTGTTAGACCGCCCTCACTCCCATGCCCCGCCTGGTTTGTCTCATTCCCCTGTGTATTTATACCTGTCCTTCTCAGTTGCACCTTACTAGCTTGTCTTGTCCTGTTTGAGTCCCAAGCCCTTAAATTCCTCCCCCCAGTTCTAGCGCCCTTGTTCCCGAGCCCTTGTTCCCAAGCCTTTGCCCTTGTGGCATTCTGTCCGGTTGGTTTCTGTTTTCTATTTTTTCTTGTTTATGACCCCTGCCTCTTCTTTTGGATCAGCTTTGGTACCTTTGCCTGTGTGGTCTGACCCCTGGTTTTTGATCTTGGCCTGTTTTTTGACTCTGCTCTGTCTGCCCCTGCATTTACATTAAACCTGCCATTTTTCCACACCCCTGTGTGCTTCTGCTTCCTCTGCTCCGCGTTGCATGACAACAATGATCTAAAAAACACTAACATCCAGTGGCATTAGAGTAGAAGCACTATTTTCAGTCTGTGATTTGCAAATTGGGACTGTAGGAATGTATAGATTTTGGTGGTTCAGCCTGATTTTTTGTGAAAAGCAATGAAACAAATTATTCAGTTTGGTCCACATACAGTGCTCGTTCCTCACAGTATGTTGTAATTATATTTTTTTACAGTATTTTCTTCAATTATTCCACTTTCTTCGACTATTTCCACTATTCCCTTTATTACGAACTTGATACATGTTTAAACATGGATCAAGTATTTCTAACTGCAGTGTTAAAGTATTGTAAAAACAACTAAACAGTGAAGCTATAGGTATCTTGTGTGTGGGTGATCTAAACCAATGTTCCTATAGTATACATGATAAATCAGTTACTCGAACCAATGAGTGTGGAAGTGCAATATTTCTTCAAAGATATGAATGCACAATGCATGCCAAAGTGATTGTAAAAAAACTGTATAACAGTAGATGCCAGCCACAACAACAGGATGTTACAACAACCCCAACAGGATGTGACAACAACCCCAAAAGGATGTCTCCTGTTACAACAACACCCCCCCCCCCCCCCATTGCTGGAAGTGGCGTGTCAGCTCATGTCACAGCTGTTGTCCTGTGTGACACACAACCCTACTTCTCCTCAGCCCTGCTTCAAATGAGCAAATGAGCTACTGTTTTTGTACTTGAAAAAAAAAAGTATTTACAGGTATTTGCTGGCAGTACATTTCTGCAAAATGTACAATACATGATTTTTATAGCAAACAAATCAAAACAATTTTGAACCACAGCAGAAGAAACCATCAATAAAATCATGCTTGTAAGTCGGCCACCAAGAGGTTTTTTCTTGTTGTGCTTCAGGATCTAAACGTGTTAATCCACCAATGTCTCATGTCACCTGATTCTGTGACTGGAACCAGGTACTGGAGCGTGGCTTCTTCCTTCCCTTCCCCAGCTGAATTGTAGGCTTTCACTCTGAATGTGTACCACCCGGGGGGGACGTTCCTCATCGTGTAATCTCTGGCATCAGGGTTTTTGATGTTTTCTGGCAAGGAAATAACAAAAGACTATATCCGGGAGGAATGAAAGTTGATGCAGACATTGGGCGGTGCCATCCTGGCTTTGCCCCTGGTTATTGCTGGCGAGACAAGATCAGCCATTATGTATTCTCAGATCAGCCTACAGTCTGATCCAGGGGCAGGATAAGGCCCTAGTGAATGTGCGGTCTGATCAATAGACAATGGCTACATTCTGTTGAACCTTGACCTTCATGGGTAACCACAGTCACCACAGTAACGTTACTGGTAGGTATGTGTCTGCTCTCTAACTCTAAAATACATTCATTTAAACCTCTGACCTGTCCCCCATTGTTCAGAATCTGTTTTACAGTTTTGATTGTTTCAGGGCAATACGTGGCTGTGAATACCTTCGTACTTATAGCCTGAGGAAGAATTCAGATAGATGTGGTATCCACAGATGAACCCATGCTGGCCCTCCGGAGGAACCATATCCCAGTGAAACTGAACTCCAGACCCACTTGGATTGCCTTCCAATTTCTGCACCGTCTTGTTGGGAGCTGCTCACAGAGAAGGGGGGACTGGCTCAGTGGATGCTCTAACATAACAGAAGGTAATGGCGGGACTGGCTGAATGGATGTACAAACATAACATAACAGAAGGTAATGGTGAGAACAGGCCATTCCTAATAACTTTGTTAATCCATTTAATGAACTTAAAAACCTCTTTCAAATCCACCCTAAGCCTTTTACGAAACTTAAAGAGATTCCATCCATCCATCCATTATCTGAACCCGCTTATCCTGAACAGGGTCGCAGGGGGGCTGGAGCCTATCCCAGCATACATTGGGCGAAAGGCAGGAATACACCCTGGACAGGTCGCCAGTCCATCGCAGGGCACTCACACCATTCACTCGCACACTCATACCTACGGGCAATTTAGACTCTCCAATCAGCCTAACCTGCATGTCTTTGGACTGTGGGAGGAAACCGGAGTACCCGGAGGAAACCCACGCAGACACAGGGAGAACATGCAAACTCCGCACAGAGAGGCCCCGGCCGACGGGGATTCGAACCCAGGACCTCCTTGCTGTGAGGCGGCAGTGCTACCCACTGCACCATCCGTGCCGCCCTAACTTAAAGAGATTAAGCATCCTAAATCTATCCTCATAACTCTTATCTTTTATACATGGAATCAATCTGCCTGCCCTTCTCTGAACCTTTTCCTGTGCCTCTATATCTTTCTTAGAGTGGTCCCCAGAACGGCACACAGTACTCCAAGGAAATCGCTTTGAACAGGTGGCTTTGAACAGTTAGCAGCAGAAAACCGGAGAGATAAAAACACCACTTAACTATAAGCTTAGCTAGCTAACTTACTGTACTGCACAAAGAAAAACTGCGCTAACTTTAAATGAACAATATAATCCACTAATTTAGTGTGGCTGCTTGACTTTAGAAAGAAGTAAGAGAAAAGAGCCATTATAAAGCGTAGCTTGCTAACTAGTACTTTATTTATCTCTGGACAAAAATACACCTGAAATATTATCCGGAATCCATGTATACTTCACTACAGTTAACGAAAAGGGGGGTATTTTCATGTTCTCTTATGTTCTCGATGGGCTGAATGCCGGTTCTCCTCATGGTGGATTCTCGTGTTGGTCAGTCACAGAAGCTCAGCCTGGCCTGCTCACCCTTCTCCTCAGCGTATCCCTCCTTCCTGGCGAGCAGGTGTGGCCGGCCCTGACTGCAAGCGTAGATGGACAGCAGGTACCTCACGCCGGCTTGAAAGTGCTCTGAGGAGGGAAAACAGCAGAGAGAGTGAGGAAATTCATCCTCTGGGTCCGAGCACACGCAAATGAGCCAAGGCATCATGACCACTCATAGATGAAGCAAATAATGTTGACAATCTCATAACAACAGTGCATGGCAAGGTCTGGGATATATTAGACAGCAGGTGTAAATACCTGAACGACAAGGGCCAAATCATTATGGCCAAATGCCTGGGTCAGAGCATCTCAGAAATGGCAAGGCCTGTAGGGTGCTCCCATCCAGCAGTGGTGAGTACCTACTGACAGTGATCCAGCAGTGGTGAGTACCTACTGACAGTGATCCAGCAGTGGTGAGTACCTACTGACAGTGATCCAGCAGTGGTGAGTACCTACTGACAGTGATCCAGCAGTGGTGAGTACCTACTGACAGTGATCCAGCAGTGGTGAGTACCTACTGACAGTGATCCAGCCGTGGTGAGTACCTACTGAAAGTGATCCAGCAGTGGTGAGTATGTACTGACAGTGATCCAGCAGTGGTGAGTATGTACTGACAGTGATCCAGCAGTGGTGAGTATGTACTGAAAGTGATCCAAAGGGACAAACCCCGGCCTGGTGACAGGGTGCTGACCCAAGGCTATTGGGTCAGCACCTCTTACCTATGTTACAGGAGGACCATCACAACACAATGTAACACAATGTTACAGGAGGACCATCACAACACAATGTAACACCATGTTACAGGAGGACCATCACAACACAGTGTAACACAATGTTACAGGAGGACCATCACAACACAGTGTAACACAATGTTACAGGAGGACCATCACAACACAATGTAACACGATGTTACAGGAGGACCATCACAACACAATGTAACACAATGTTACAGGAGGACCATCACAACACAATGTAACACAATGTTACAGGAGGACCATCACAACACAGTGTAACACAATGTTACAGGAGGACCATCACAACACAATGTAACACGATGTTACAGGAGGACCATCACAACACAATGTAACACAATGTTACAGGAGGACCATCACAACGCAGTGTAACACAATGTTACAGGAGGACCATCACAACACAATGTAACACAATGTTACAGGAGGACCATCACAACACAGTGTAACACAATGTTACAGGAGGACCACCACAACACAATGTTACAGGAGGACCATCACAACACAATGTAACACAATGTTACAGGAGGACCATCACAACACAGTGTAACACAATGTTACAGGAGGACCATCACAACACAATGTTACAGGAGGACCATCACAACACAATGTTACAGGAGGACCATCACAACACAGTGTAACACAATGTTACAGGAGGACCATCACAACACAATGTAACACGATGTTACAGGAGGACCCTCACAACACAATGTAACACGATGTTACAGGAGGACCATCACAACACAGTGCATTGCCCCCACCAGCATATGGGTCAGACTGCCCATGCTAACCCCTGTCCACCACTGAAAGCGCCTACAATGGGCAGGTGAGTGTCGGAACTGGACCTTGGAGCAATGGAAGAAGGTTGTCTGGTCCAATGATTCCTGTTTTCCTTTACATCATGTGGATGTCTGGATACATGTTCACTGTTTATCTGGTGAAACCTACTTTCAGCTGGTAAGAAGTAGCTTATTCACTTAGAGTTACGATGTGTTGTGTTTTCAGAGATGCTCTTCTGCATACCACTGTTGTGGTGTGTGGTTATTTGCATTACTGTCACCTTCCTGTGTGTTCTGATCAGTCTGGCCCTTCCCCTCTGACGTCTCATTAACAAAGCGTTTCTGTCTGCAGAACTGCTGCTCACTGGATTTTTTTTGTTTCTTGCATCATTCTTTGCAAACTCTAGAGACTAGTGTGCATGAAAATACCAGGAGATAAACAGATTCTGAGATACTCAAACCACGCTGTCTGCCACCAACAATCATTCAACAGTCAATAAGATCACATTTCCCCATTCTGATGGTTGATGTGAACATTATCTGAAGCTCCTGACCTGTACCTACATGACTGTATGCATTGCACTGCTGCCACACAATTGGCTGATAATAATAATAATGAGAAAGTCGCATGAATAAGTAGGTGCTATAATATATCAATAATGTTATTTTTCATGGGTCTAGTTCCCATGGTGACTAACTAAAAGCGCGGATCTGGCCTCACTTGGTGGAATCGATGCCGAGGGGTGTGGCACCTTCATCCACTCAACCCTCCAGTCCTGCTGGTGGGCGGGGCCCCACTCCACGATGTACCCACAGGTGGCACCAGCACTAGCAGGCCAGGACAGGTTGAAACCCCCGCCAGAGCCAGAGACTCTGTCTGCAAACACAACACAGCCCAGATCACACACACACACACACACACACACACACACACACTGCACAGTGCAAACACAACACAGCCCACATCACACACACACACACACACACACACACACACTGCACAATCTGCAAACACAACACAGCCCAGATCACACACACACACACACACACACAAACACTGCACTGTCTGTGACCAACAATCATTCCACGGTCAAAGGCACTTAGATCACATTTTTTCCTAATTCTGAAGGTTCATGTGAACATTAACTGAAGCTCCTGACCAATATCTACATGATTGTATGCATTGCACTGCTGCCACACAATTGGCTGATTTGATAATCGCATGAATAAGTATGTGCAATAAAATAAACGTTCATAATAAAGTGCTCTGTGAGTGTATCTACTGTAATATCCTGTAGTCATTTTCTCCCTTTCCCAGATTCTGTCCCAAACTCAGAAATTAGAGGCCTGATCAGCTGATCAGGTGGGCGTACCTGTGGCACCAGGTGAGGCCTCTGGGACCCAGACGCTGGAGGGAGGGGAGGAGCCAGCGGAGTTGAAGGCGGTAACCCTGGCGACCCCGTCCCCCAGGTCCGAAAGGAGGAAGCTGTGCTCTCCGGGAGGCACTGAGGAAAACTGCTCCCCCCTGGAGCTGTTCCACGCCACCGCATAGCGCAGGCTGTGGCCCTGCGGGACAGGCAGCGTGCAAAGGAAGGATGGCCAGAGTCAGTCAGTACCTCTTACCTGAGAACCTGCAGTACCTCTTACCTGAGAACCTGCAGTACCTCTTACCTGAGAACCTGCTCAGTACCTCCTACCTGAGAACCTGCAGTACCTCTTACCTGAGAACCTGCTCAGTACCTCCTACCTGAGAACCTGCAGTACCTCTTACCTGAGAACCTGCAGTACCTCTTACCTGAGAACCTGCTCAGTACCTCTTACCTGAGAACCTGCAGTACCTCTTATCTGAGAACCTGCAGTACCTCTTACCTGAGAACCTGCAGTACCTCTGACCTGAGAACCTGCAGTACCTCTTACCTGAGAACCTGCTCAGTACCTCCTACCTGAGAACCTGCAGTACCTCTTACCTGAGAACCTGCTCAGTACCTCTTACCTGAGAACCTGCAGTACCTCTGTTACGGCCACTTGGGCCTCTCAGCCGTATTCTGCATTATGTTGCTTATTTCTGTTCTGGTGTCTTGTAGGCCTGGTCCCGTGTGTTCCCGGAAGGGATGTGCCAGCGCGCGGGGCGTGTCCCAGCCGAGGACATAAAGTGGGCCTGGCCTTCCAGAGAAGCGGCGGGAGCTTTGCTTTGTCTTTTGCGTTTGAGATCAGTTTGAAATACATATGTTTTCACGTAATTAAACCCTAAATGTGAAACAGTTGCGAAGTCTCTCCTGCCGTTTTCTTTGTTACCTTGAGCCGGTAACAACCTCTTACCTGAGAACCTGCAGTACCTCTTACCTGAGAACCAGCTCAGTACCTCTTACCTGAGAACCTGCTCAGTACCTCTTACCTGAGAACCTGCAGTACCTCTTACCTCAGAACGTGCAGTACCTCTTACCTCAGAACCTGCAGTACCTCTTACCTCAGAACCTGCTCAGTACCTGGTCACAGAAATAGCATGCAAGGACTTCTGAACCTGGTGTGAACACATGCCTGTGTGTGGCTCCCTAAAGCTGATGGCCTAGTGCTCTAGTGAAGCATGTGATCAGACACTGTCATTGTTCTGCATTGTCACAATGTCAAGCAGGGGACTCGTAAAGGGTTAATAAAGAAACTTACTTTCCTCATGATGAGAGCTGTGTGACTGCCGTTCATGTGCAACCACACGTCCGGAGCCTCCGGGCCTGCAGACAGAACGCAGTCTAAAGGAAGTGGCTCATGTGGCATGGCTTTACTCTAGGCCTGGGCAGACAGAACGCAGTCTAAAGGAAGTGGCTCATGTGGCATGGCTTTACTCTAGGCCTGGGCAGACAGAACGCAGTCTAAAGGAAGTGGCTCATGTGGCATGGCCTTACTCTAGGCCTGCAGACAGAACGCAGTCTAAAGGAAGTGGCTCATGTGGCATGGCTTTACTCTAGGCCTGGGCAGACAGAACGCAGTCTAAAGGAAGTGGCTCATGTGGCATGGCCTTACTCTAGGCCTGCAGACAGAACGCAGTCTAAAGGAAGTGGCTCATGTGGCATGGCCTTACTCTAGGCCTGCAGACAGAACGCAATCTAAAGGAAGTGGCTCATGTGGCATGGCCTTACTCTAGGCCTGCAGACAGAACGCAGTCTAAAGGAAGTGGCTCAGGTGGCATGGCCTTACTCTAGGCCTGCAGACAGAACGCAGTCTCAAGGAAGTGGCTCATGTGGCATGGCTTTACTCTAGGCCTGGGCAGACAGAACGCAGTCTAAAGGAAGTGGCTCATGTGGCATGGCTTTACTCTAGGCCTGGGCAGACAGAACGCAGTCTAAAGGAAGTGGCTCATGTGGCATGGCCTTACTCTAGGCATGGGCAGACAGAACGCAGTCTAAAGGAAGTGGCTCATGTGGCATGGCCTTACTCTAGGCCTGGGCAGACAGAACGCAGTCTAAAGGAAGTGGCTCATGTGGCATGGCCTTACTCTAGGCCTGGGCAGACAGAACGCAGTCTAAAGGAAGTGGCTCATGTGGCATGGCTTTACTCTAGGCCTGGGCAGACAGAACGCAGTCTAAAGGATGTGGCTCATGTGGCATGGCCTTACTCTAGGCCTGCAGACAGAACGCAGTCTAAAGGAAGTGGGTCATGTGGCATGGCTTTACTCTAGGCCTGCAGACAGAACGCAGTCTAAAGGAAGTGGCTCATGTGGCATGGCCTTACTCTAGGCCTGCAGACAGAACGCAGTCTAAAGGAAGTGGCTCATGTGGCATGGCCTTACTCTAGGCCTGGACAGACAGAACGCAGTCTAAAGGAAGTGGCTCATGTGGCATGGCTTTACTCTAGGCCTGGGCAGACAGAACGCAGTCTAAAGGAAGTGGCTCATGTGGCATGGCCTTACTCTAGGCCTGCAGACAGAACGCAGTCTAAAGGAAGTGGCTCATGTGGCATGGCTTTACTCTAGGCCTGGGCAGACAGAACGCAGTCTAAAGGAAGTGGCTCATGTGGCATTGCTTTACTCTAGGCCTGGGCAGACAGAACGCAGTCTAAAGGAAGTGGCTCATGTGGCATGGCCTTACTCTAGGCCTGCAGACAGAACGCAGTCTAAAGGAAGTGGCTCATGTGGCATGGCTTTACTCTAGGCCTGGGCAGACAGAACGCAGTCTAAAGGAAGTGGCTCATGTGGCATTGCTTTACTCTAGGCCTGGGCAGACAGAACGCAGTCTAAAGGAAGTGGCTCATGTGGCATGGCCTTACTCTAGGCCTGCAGACAGAACGCAGTCTAAAGGAAGTGGCTCATGTGGCATGGCTTTACTCTAGGCCTGGGCAGACAGAACGCAGTCTAAAGGAAGTGGCTCATGTGGCATGGCCTTACTCTAGGCCTGGGCAGACAGAACGCAGTCTAAAGGAAGTGGCTCATGTGGCATGGCTTTACTCTAGGCCTGCAGAAAGAACGCAGTCTAAAGGAAGTGGCTCATGTGGCATGGCCTTACTCTAGGCCTGGGCAGACAGAACGCAGTCTAAAGGAAGTGGCTCATGTGGCATGGCCTTACTCTAGGCCTGCGCAGACAGAACGCAGTCTAAAGGAAGTGGCTCATGTGGCATGGCTTTACTCTAGGCCTGGGCAGACAGAACGCAGTCTAAAGGAAGTGGCTCATGTGGCATGGCTTTACTCTAGGCCTGCAGACAGAACGCAGTCTAAAGGAAGTGGCTCATGTGGCATGGCCTTACTCTAGGCCTGGGCAGACAGAACGCAGTCTAAAGGAAGTGGCTCATGTGGCATGGCTTTACTCTAGGCCTGGGCAGACAGAACGCAGTCTAAAGGAAGTGGCTCATGTGGCATGGCCTTACTCTAGGCCTGGGCAGACAGAACGCAGTCTAAAGGAAGTGGCTCATGTGGCATGGCCTTACTCTAGGCCTGCAGACAGAACGCAGTCTAAAGGAAGTGGCTCACGTGGCATGGCTTTACTCTAGGCCTGGGCAGACAGAACGTAGTCTAAAGGAAGTGGCTCATGTGGCATTGCTTTACTCTAGGCCTGCAGACAGAACGCAGTCTAAAGGAAGTGGCTCATGTGGCATGGCCGTACTCTAGGCCTGCAGACAGAACGCAGTATAAAGGAAGTGGCTCATGTGGCATGGCTTTACTCTAGGCCTGGGCAGACAGAACGCAGTCTAAAGGAAGTGGCTCATGTGGCATGGCTTTACTCTAGGCCTGGGCAGACAGAACGCAGTCTAAAGGAAGTGGCTCATGTGGCATGGCCTTACTCTAGGCCTGCAGACAGAACACAGTCTAAAGGAAGTGGCTCATGTGGCATGGCTTTACTCTAGGCATGGGCAGACAGAACGCAGTCTAAAGGAAGTGGCTCATGTGGCATGGCCTTACTCTAGGCCTGCAGACAGAACGCAGTCTAAAGGAAGTGGCTCATGTGGCATGGCCTTACTCTAGGCCTGGGCAGACAGAACGCAGTCTAAAGGAAGTGGCTCATATGGCATGGCTTTACTCTAGGCCTGGGCAGACAGAACGCAGTCTAAAGGAAGTGGCTCATGTGGCATGGCTTTACTCTAGGCCTGGGCAGACAGAACGCAGTCTAAAGGAAGTGGCTCATGTGGCATTGCTTTACTCTAGGCCTGGGCAGACAGAACGCAGTCTAAAGGAAGTGGCTCACGTGGCATGGCTTTACTCTAGGCCTGGGCAGACAGAACGCAGTCTAAAGGAAGTGGCTCATGAGGCATGGCTTTACTCTAGGCCTGCAGACAGAACGCAGTCTAAAGGAAGTGGCTCATGTGGCATGGCCGTACTCTAGGCCTGGGCAGACAGAACGCAGTCTAAAGGAAGTGGCTCATGTGGCATGGCTTTACTCTAGGCCTGGGCAGACAGAACGCAGTCTAAAGGAAGTGGCTCATGTGGCATGGCCTTACTCTAGGCCTGGGCAGACAGAACGCAGTCTAAAGGAAGTGGCTCATGTGGCATGGCTTTACTCTAGGCCTGCAGACAGAACGCAGTCTAAAGGAAGTGGCTCATGTGGCATGGCCTTACTCTAGGCCTGGGCAGACAGAACGCAGTCTAAAGGAAGTGGCTCATGTGGCATGGCCTTACTCTAGGCCTGGGCAGACAGAACGCAGTCTAAAGGAAGTGGCTCATGTGGCATGGCCTTACTCTAGGCCTGCAGACAGAACGCAGTCTAAAGGAAGTGGCTCACGTGGCATGGCTTTACTCTAGGCCTGGGCAGACAGAACGCAGTCTAAAGGAAGTGGCTCATGTGGCATGGCCTTACTCTAGGCCTGCAGACAGAACGCAGTCTAAAGGAAGTGGCTCATGTGGCATGGCCTTACTCTAGGCCTGGGCAGACAGAACGCAGTCTAAAGGAAGTGGCTCACGTGGCATGGCTTTACTCTAGGCCTGGGCAGACAGAACGCAGTCTAAAGGAAGTGGCTCATGTGGCATGGCCTTACTCTAGGCCTGCAGACAGAACGCAGTCTAAAGGAAGTGGCTCATGTGGCATGGCCTTACTCTAGGCCTGGGCAGACAGAACGCAGTCTAAAGGAAGTGGCTCATGTGGCATGGCTTTACTCTAGGCCTGGGCAGACAGAACGCAGTCTAAAGGAAGTGGCTCATGTGGCATGGCCTTACCCTAGGCCTGGGCAGACAGAACGCAGTCTAAAGGAAGTGGCTCATGTGGCATGGCTTTACTCTAGGCCTGCAGACAGAACGCAGTCTAAAGGAAGTGGCTCATGTGGCATGGCCTTACTCTAGGCCTGGGCAGACAGAACGCAGTCTAAAGGAAGTGGCTCATGTGGCATGGCTTTACTCTAGGCCTGGGCAGACAGAACGCAGTCTAAAGGAAGTGGCTCACGTGGCATGGCTTTACTCTAGGCCTGGGCAGACAGAACGCAGTCTAAAGGAAGTGGCTTATGTGGCATGGCCTTACTCTAGGCCTGGGCAGACAGAACGCAGACTAAAGGAAGTGGCTCATGTGGCATGGCTTTACTCTAGGCCTGGGCAGACAGAACGCAGTCTAAAGGAAGTGGCTCATGTGGCATTGCTTTACTCTAGGCCTGCAGACAGAACACAGTCTAAAGGAAGTGGCTCATGTGGCATGGCTTTACTCTAGGCCTGCAGACAGAACGCAGTCTAAAGGAAGTGGCTCATGTGGCATGGCTTTACTCTAGGCCTGCAGACAGAACGCAGTCTAAAGGAAGTGGCTCATATGGCATGGCTTTACTCTAGGCCTGCAGACAGAACGCAGTCTAAAGGAAGTGGCTCATGTGGCATTGCTTTACTCTAGGCCTGCAGACAGAACGCAGTCTAAAGGAAGTGGCTCATGTGGCATGGCTTTACTCTAGGCCTGGGCAGACAGAACGCAGTCTAAAGGAAGTGGCTCATGTGGCATGGCTTTACTCTAGGCCTGGGCAGACAGAACGCAGTCTAAAGGAAGTGGCTCATGTGGCATGGCTTTACTCTAGGCCTGCAGACACAACACAGTCTAAAGGAAGTGGCTCATGTGGCATGGCCTTACTCTAGGCCTGGGCAGACAGAACACAGTCTAAAGGAAGTGGCTCACGTGGCATGGCTTTACTCTAGGCCTGGGCAGACAGAACGCAGTCTAAAGGAAGTGGCTCATGTGGCATGGCTTTACTCTAGGCCTGCGCAGACAGAACGCAGTCTAAAGGAAGTGGCTCATGTGGCATGGCCTTACTCTAGGCCTGGGCAGACAGAACGCAGTCTAAAGGAAGTGGCTCATGTGGCATGGCTTTACTCTAGGCCTGGGCAGACAGAACGCAGTCTAAAGGAAGTGGCTCATGTGGCATGGCTTTACTCTAGGCCTGGGCTGTGTCCAGCCCCGACAACCTATGGGCAGACTGACTGACGTAGGTACAGTTTGGCACCTGAGAAGGCCATTTGGGCTTTAAAGCAAAGGCCCACATTATTATTGATTCAGGCTACACCCCCGACACACCCACCAAACGGGAGCAAACACACCTCAAAGCCTGTTGCAAAAACATTTCACACCATTGAGAGGAAACATATCGTTCAACACAGAAACCGTAGCAAAACGCTGTCCAATTGAACGTGCCCCTGGAGACAGAATATCATGTGATATGGGGAATGAAACTAGATCGTGAGAAATCAGTTGTGTGTTCTCATGGATGCCAAGGGAAGCCAAATTTAACTTGGCTTGTCACCAATCAAATGTATCTATAATAACAAACCCCACTGCAGATTTCCTGCATTCTCAGAAAGTCCCGGCGATGGTTTCCTGCTTCCTTGGCCAGTGCAGTGGGATCACATTGATTCAGTTGGAATGGGATTTATAAATTGAGTAATAATCTGGCAGTGAATGTAGCTAGCAGTATTTACCTGCTATTTTATTATAGGCTAATTGTTATGTGCAAGGTTTTAGTGTTTCCACTCCACTGGATCTGTCTCTGGTCATAGGGGACAGCGGGTGTGACGTAACAACTCATTAGCAACATCAGACTGTTGTTCCTGTGAGTGTGTGAGTGTGTGAGTGAGTCCGTCCCTCCGTCCCTCCGTCCCTCCCTCCCTCCCTCCGTCCCTCCCAGGTACTCACTGGTCCTGAAGCTGTGTTTTGAACTCCAGTTGCCCCATTTCCAAAAGTTCTGCTGCATCCCGCATCGCACCAGCAGGGTGTAGTCCATGTTGGGCTTCAGGTGGGTCAGAACCAGCCTGTGCAGCCCCCGTCCTGTATCGTGACTCTGCACACAAAGGGTTAAACCAAATTATAACCGCACTAAAATGTACTCTTCCAACTCCTAAATCATAACAGAAGAGAGTATGTCCTGGAGCAGTCACCTTATTGAAGAGTTGGTTTTCTGGAATGTTTTCTCAAAAGGTTACCCTGGTGAAAAACGCAGCTCAAGCTATGTTTTGAAATAGCTGGTAGTTGGCGACCAGTTAAGACCAACATGGTTTGACCAGCTCAAGCGATGTTTAAGTTGGCCAGCTACCAGCACAGATAAGCTGCCGACACTGACTGGTTGACCAGCTCATACCCAGCTAGACCAGCTTATGACCGGCTTGACCAGCTCAGTTTTCAAATTGGTCAAGCTGCCATAGCTGGATTTCACAGCAGGGTAAGTCAGCATTGTCATGCCGGGCGAAGGTCAGGCCGTAACAGGGGAAGGAACACTGCAAACTGGCGAGTAACTCCAGTCCTCTCTGCCTAACCAAATCTAAATAAAGCTGACTAATACTCCAATCCTGTCTGTGTAACCAAATCTAAATAAAGCTGACGAATACTCCAGTCCTGTCTGTGTAACCAAATCTAAATAAAGCTGACTAATACTCCAATCCTGTCTGTGTAACCAAATCTAAATAAAGCTGACGAATACTCCAGTCCTGTCTGTGTAACCAAATCTAAATAAAGCTGACGAATACTCCAGTCCTGTCTGTGTAACCAAATCTAAATAAAGCTGACTAATACTCCAGTCCTGTCTGTGTAACCAAATCTCAATAAAGCTGACTAATACTCCAGTCCTGTCTGTGTAACCAAATCTAAATAAAACTGACTAATACTCCAGTCCTGTCTGTGTAACCAAATCTAAATGAAGCTGACTAATACTCCAGTCCTGTCTGTGTAACCAAATCTAAATGAAGCTGACTAATACTCCAGTCCTGTCTGTGTAACCAAATCTAAATAAAGCTGACTAATACTCCAGTCCTGTCTGTGTAACCAAATCTAAATAAAGCTGACTAATACTCCAGTCCTGTCTGTGTAACCAAATCTAAATGACGCTGACTAATACTCCAGTCCTGTCTGTGTAACCAAATCTAAATGAAGCTGACGAATACTCCAGTCCTGTCTGTGTAACCAAATCTAAATGAAGCTGACTAATACTCCAGTCCTGTCTGTGTAACCAAATCTAAATAAAGCTGACTAATACTCCAGTCCTGTCTGTGTAACCAAATCTAAATGAAGCTGACTAATACTCCAGTCCTGTCTGTGTAACCAAATCTAAATAAAGCTGACTAATACTCCAGTCCTGTCTGTGTAACCAAATCTAAATAAAGCTGACGAATACTCCAGTCCTGTCTGTGTAACCAAATCTAAATAAAGCTGACTAATACTCCAATCCTGTCTGTGTAACCAAATCTAAATAAAGCTGACGAATACTCCAGTCCTGTCTGTGTAACCAAATCTAAATAAAGCTGACGAATACTCCAGTCCTGTCTGTGTAACCAAATCTAAATAAAGCTGACTAATACTCCAGTCCTGTCTGTGTAACCAAATCTCAATAAAGCTGACTAATACTCCAGTCCTGTCTGTGTAACCAAATCTAAATAAAACTGACTAATACTCCAGTCCTGTCTGTGTAACCAAATCTAAATGAAGCTGACTAATACTCCAGTCCTGTCTGTGTAACCAAATCTAAATGAAGCTGACTAATACTCCAGTCCTGTCTGTGTAACCAAATCTAAATAAAGCTGACTAATACTCCAGTCCTGTCTGTGTAACCAAATCTAAATAAAGCTGACTAATACTCCAGTCCTGTCTGTGTAACCAAATCTAAATGACGCTGACTAATACTCCAGTCCTGTCTGTGTAACCAAATCTAAATGAAGCTGACGAATACTCCAGTCCTGTCTGTGTAACCAAATCTAAATGAAGCTGACTAATACTCCAGTCCTGTCTGTGTAACCAAATCTAAATAAAGCTGACTAATACTCCAGTCCTGTCTGTGTAACCAAATCTAAATGAAGCTGACTAATACTCCAGTCCTGTCTGTGTAACCAAATCTAAATAAAGCTGACTAATACTCCAGTCCTGTCTGTGTAACCAAATCTAAATAAAGCTTACTAATACTCCAGTCCTGTTTGTGTAACCAAATCTAAATAAAGCTGACTAATACTCCAGTCCTGTCTGTGTAACCAAATCTAAATGAAGCTGACTAATACTCCAGTCCTGTCTGTGTAACCCAATCTAAATAAAGCTGACTAATACTCCAGTCCTGTCTGTGTAACCACATCTAAATAAAGCTAATACTCCAGTCCTGTCTGTGTAACCAAATCTAAATGAAGCTGACTAATACTCCAGTCCTGTCTGTGTAACCAAATCTAAATAAAGCTGACTAATACTCCAGTCCTGTCTGTGTAACCAAATCTAAATAAAGCTGACTAATACTCCAGTCCAGCCTGTGTAACCAAATCTAAATAAAGCTGACTAATACTCCAGTCCTGTCTGTGTAACCAAATCTAAATAAAGCTGACTAATACTCCAGTCCTGTCTGTGTAACCAAATCTAAATAAAGCTTACTAATACTCCAGTCCTGTCTGTGTAACCAAATCTAAATAAAGCTGACTAATACTCCAGTCCTGTCTGTGTAACCAAATCTAAATGAAGCTGACTAATACTGTCTGTGTAACCAAATCTAAATGACGCTGACTAATACTGACTAATATTGTCCCTATGGAAGGATGCAATCCAGCTGGACCACCCTCAATAAGCAGAGTCAGTATACGGCAAGCAGAGAGGAGAGCAGAGGGGAGAGCAGAGGGGAGAGCAGAGGGGAGAGCAGAGGGGAGAGCAGAGAGGAGAGCAGAGGGGAGAGCAGAGGGGAGAGCAGAGGGGAGAACAGAGGGGAGAGCAGAGGGACAGAGGGGAGAGCAGAGCCAAGGTTGGGGTCACTTTGTTGTACTTCGCACTGGATAAGAGCATCTGCTAAACGCCTGTAATGTAATGTAATGTAATGTAATGCAATGAGGGAGAACAGGGTGGAGCACTGGGCCAAACAAACCAAAAGGGCGAGGCAAGATTCAGTGAAGTAAGATAAAGTCATACACCAAATCCAATCAGGAAACAAATAAAAAGGGCGACTACAGAAGTTTACAAAGTGATCAATAATCCATACGTCACACACGTAAAGATTTGCAGAGCTAGTCTACAAAGATCAGTACAAACGGTGCCTTTCAAAGGAAAGAGCCACAAGCAAAATGGCTGATCTGGGGAAAACCATAGGCAAAGATAGTCGTGCATGCAACAAAGATGCACATACACTCACCAAGCACTTTATTAGGAACATTCTTACTTTATCAGCCAATTGTGTGGCAGCAGTGCAATGCATACAATCATGTAGGTACGACTCAGGAGCTTCAGTTAATGTTCAATGTTCAACCATCACAATGGGGGGAAAAAGGGTGATGTAAGTGACTTTGACTGTGAAATGACTGTTGGTGGCAGACAGAGTGGTTTGGGTATATCAGAAACTGCTGATCTCCTGGGATTTTCACGCACACTAGTCTCTAGAGACTGCAAAGAATGGTACAAAAAACACAAATCCAGTGAGCAGCAGTTCTGCAGACAGAAAGCCTCATCAATGAGAGATGTCAGAGGAGAATTGCCAGACTGGTCAAAGCTGACAGGAAGGTGACAGTAATGCAAACCACACACTACAACAGTAGTATGCAGAAGAGCATCTCTGAACACACAAGACATCATAACTCTAAGTGGATAGGGCTGTTCCTGGAGATCTACCATGGTGTATTTCTACCCTAATTTAGCACATCTGATTCTACTAAGCCTAGCAGCTAAAAGAGATCTCTAACTGTTGAATGAGGTGTGCTTTATTAGGGTTGGAGTGAAAACCAACAGAACAATAGATCTCCAGGAACAGGGTTGGGCAGCCCGCCGTAAAGGGTTAAAAAGATGAATTCTGAAAAGTATATATATATTTTTTACTTCTGCTATTTTTAGTAGCAGATATGCAGACGTGCCTTTGCTTGCCCATTCCCACTCATTCCACAGAAAAAGACTGTTCTGACTAAGCTCCGCCCCGTCCATCCTGCACTCACCGTGTTGGTGTGGTCTCTGTGTGTCAGCTGCACTCACCGTGTTGGTGTGGTCTCTGTGTGTCAGCTGCACTCACCGTGTTGGTGTGGTCTCTGTGTGTCAGCTGCACTCACCGTGTTGGTGTGGTCTCTGTGTGTCAGCTGTACTCACCGTGTTGGTGTGGTCTCTGTGTGTCAGCTGCACTCACCGTGTTGGTGTGGTCTCTGTGTGTCAGCTGCACTCACCGTGTTGGTGTGGTCTCTGTGTGTCAGCTGCACTCACCGTGTTGGTGTGGTCTCTGTGTGTCAGCTGCACTCACCGTGTTGGTGTGGTCTCTGTGTGTCAGCTGCACTCACCGTGTTGGTGTGGTCTCTGTGATTCAGCTGCACTCACCGTGTTGGTGTGGTCTCTGTGTGTCAGCTGTACTCACCGTGTTGGTGTGGTCTCTGTGTGTCAGCTGCACTCACCGTGTTGGTGTGGTCTCTGTGATTCAGCTGCACTCACCGTGTTGGTGTGGTCTCTGTGTGTCAGCTGCACTCACCGTGTTGGTGTGGTCTCTGTGTGTCAGCTGCACTCACCGTGTTGGTGTGGTCTCTGTGATTCAGCTGCACTCACCGTGTTGGTGTGGTCTCTGTGATTCAGCTGCACTCACCGTGTTGGTGTGGTCTCTGTGTGTCAGCTGTACTCACCGTGTTGGTGTGGTCTCTGTGTGTCAGCTGCACTCACCGTGTTGGTGTGGTCTCTGTGATTCAGCTGCACTCACCGTGTTGGTGTGGTCTCTGTGATTCAGCTGCACTCACCGTGTTGGTGTGGTCTCTGTGTGTCAGCTGCACTCACCGTGTTGGTGTGGTCTCTGTGTGTCAGCTGCACTCACCGTGTTGGTGTGGTCTCTGTGTGTCAGCTGCACTCACCGTGTTGGTGTGGTCTCTGTGTGTCAGCTGCACTCACCGTGTTGGTGTGGTCTCTGTGTGTCAGCTGCACTCACCGTGTTGGTGTGGTCTCTGTGTGTCAGCTGCACTCACCGTGTTGGTGTGGTCTCTGTGTGTCAGCTGCACTCACCGTGCTGGTGTGGTCTCTGTGTGTCAGCTGCACTCACCGTGTTGGTGTGGTCTCTGTGTGTCAGCTGCACTCACCGTGTTGGTGTGGTCTCTGTGTGTCAGCTGCACTCACCGTGTTGGTGTGGTCTCTGTGATTAAGCTGCACTCACCGTGTTGGTGTGGTCTCTGTGTGTCAGCTGCACTCACCGTGTTGGTGTGGTCTCTGTGATTCAGCTGCACTCACCGTGTTGGTGTGGTCTCTGTGTGTCAGCTGCACTCACCGTGTTGGTGTGGTCTCTGTGATTCAGCTGCACTCACCGTGTTGGTGTGGTCTCTGTGTGTAAGCTGCACTCACCGTGCTGGTGTGGTCTCTGTGTGTCAGCTGCACTCACCGTGTTGGTGTGGTCTCTGTGTGTCAGCTGCACTCACCGTGCTGGTGTGGTCTCTGTGTGTCAGCTGCACTCACCGTGTTGGTGTGGTCTCTGTGATTCAGCTGCACTCACCGTGTTGGTGTGGTCTCTGTGATTCAGCTGCACTCACCGTGCTGGTGTGGTCTCTGTGATTCAGCTGCACTCACCGTGTTGGTGTGGTCTCTGTGTGTCAGCTGTACTCACCGTGTTGGTGTGGTCTCTGTGTGTCAGCTGCACTCACCGTGTTGGTGTGGTCTCTGTGATTCAGCTGCACTCACCGTGTTGGTGTGGTCTCTGTGATTCAGCTGCACTCACCGTGTTGGTGTGGTCTCTGTGTGTCAGCTGCACTCACCGTGTTGGTGTGGTCTCTGTGTGTCAGCTGCACTCACCGTGTTGGTGTGGTCTCTGTGTGTCAGCTGCACTCACCGTGTTGGTGTGGTCTCTGTGTGTCAGCTGCACTCACCGTGTTGGTGTGGTCTCTGTGTGTCAGCTGCACTCACCGTGTTGGTGTGGTCTCTGTGTGTCAGCTGCACTCACCGTGTTGGTGTGGTCTCTGTGTGTCAGCTGCACTCACCGTGTTGGTGTGGTCTCTGTGATTCAGCTGCACTCACTGTGCTGGTGTGGTCTCTGTGTGTCAGCTGCACTCACCGTGTTGGTGTGGTCTCTGTGTGTCAGCTGCACTCACCGTGTTGGTGTGGTCTCTGTGATTCAGCTGCACTCACCGTGTTGGTGTGGTCTCTGTGTGTCAGCTGCACTCACCGTGTTGGTGTGGTCTCTGTGTGTCAGCTGCACTCACCGTGTTGGTGTGGTCTCTGTGTGTCAGCTGCACTCACCGTGTTGGTGTGGTCTCTGTGATTAAGCTGCACTCACCGTGTTGGTGTGGTCTCTGTGTGTCAGCTGCACTCACCGTGTTGGTGTGGTCTCTGTGTGTCAGCTGCACTCACCGTGTTGGTGTGGTCTCTGTGTGTCAGCTGCACTCACCGTGTTGGTGTGGTCTCTGTGATTCAGCTGCACTCACCGTGTTGGTGTGGTCTCTGTGTGTCAGCTGCACTCACCGTGTTGGTGTGGTCTCTGTGATTCAGCTGCACTCACCGTGTTGGTGTGGTCTCTGTGTGTCAGCTGCACTCACCGTGCTGGTGTGGTCTCTGTGTGTCAGCTGCACTCACCGTGTTGGTGTGGTCTCTGTGTGTCAGCTGCACTCACCGTGCTGGTGTGGTCTCTGTGTGTCAGCTGCACTCACCGTGTTGGTGTGGTCTCTGTGTGTCAGCTGCACTCACCGTGCTGGTGTGGTCTCTGTGTGTCAGCTGCACTCACCGTGTTGGTGTGGTCTCTGTGATTCAGCTGCACTCACCGTGTTGGTGTGGTCTCTGTGATTCAGCTGCACTCACCGTGTTGGTGTGGTCTCTGTGTGTCAGCTGCACTCACCGTGCTGGTGTGGTCTCTGTGTGTCAGCTGCACTCACCGTGTTGGTGTGGTCTCTGTGTGTCAGCTGCACTCACCGTGTTGGTGTGGTCTCTGTGTGTCAGCTGCACTCACCGTGTTGGTGTGGTCTCTGTGTGTCAGCTGCACTCACCGTGTTGGTGTGGTCTCTGTGTGTCAGCTGCACTCACCGTGTTGGTGTGGTCTCTGTGATTCAGCTGCACTCACCGTGTTGGTGTGGTCTCTGTGTGTCAGCTGCACTCACCGTGCTGGTGTGGTCTCTGTGTGTCAGCTGCACTCACCGTGTTGGTGTGGTCTCTGTGTGTCAGCTGCACTCACCGTGTTGGTGTGGTCTCTGTGTGTCAGCTGCACTCACCGTGTTGGTGTGGTCTCTGTGTGTCAGCTGCACTCACCGTGTTGGTGTGGTCTCTGTGTGTCAGCTGCACTCACTGTGCTGGTGTGGTCTCTGTGTGTCAGCTGCACTCACCGTGTTGGTGTGGTCTCTGTGTGTCAGCTGCACTCACCGTGTTGGTGTGGTCTCTGTGTGTCAGCTGTACTCACCGTGTTGGTGTGGTCTCTGTATGTCAGCTGCACTCACCGTGTTGGTGTGGTTGTTGTGATTCAGCTGCACTCACCGTGTTGGTGTGGTCTCTGTGTGTCAGCTGCACTCACCGTGCTGGTGTGGTCTCTGTGTGTCAGCTGCACTCACCGTGTTGGTGTGGTCTCTGTGTGTCAGCTGCACTCACCGTGCTGGTGTGGTCTCTGTGTGTCAGCTGCACTCACCGTGTTGGTGTGGTCTCTGTGATTCAGCTGCACTCACCGTGTTGGTGTGGTCTCTGTGATTCAGCTGCACTCACCGTGCTGGTGTGGTCTCTGTGATTCAGCTGCACTCACCGTGTTGGTGTGGTCTCTGTGTGTCAGCTGTACTCACCGTGTTGGTGTGGTCTCTGTGTGTCAGCTGCACTCACCGTGTTGGTGTGGTCTCTGTGATTCAGCTGCACTCACCGTGTTGGTGTGGTCTCTGTGATTCAGCTGCACTCACCGTGTTGGTGTGGTCTCTGTGTGTCAGCTGCACTCACCGTGTTGGTGTGGTCTCTGTGTGTCAGCTGCACTCACCGTGTTGGTGTGGTCTCTGTGTGTCAGCTGCACTCACCGTGTTGGTGTGGTCTCTGTGTGTCAGCTGCACTCACCGTGTTGGTGTGGTCTCTGTGTGTCAGCTGCACTCACCGTGTTGGTGTGGTCTCTGTGTGTCAGCTGCACTCACCGTGTTGGTGTGGTCTCTGTGTGTCAGCTGCACTCACCGTGTTGGTGTGGTCTCTGTGTGTCAGCTGCACTCACCGTGTTGGTGTGGTCTCTGTGTGTCAGCTGCACTCACCGTGTTGGTGTGGTCTCTGTGTGTCAGCTGCACTCACCGTGTTGGTGTGGTCTCTGTGTGTCAGCTGCACTCACCGTGTTGGTGTGGTTGGTGTGATTCAGCTGCACTTGGCACAGGAGGGGGAGTGTCTTGTAGGCTTCCACAGCCCAGCTCCACTCAATACTGCGGTTTCCAGCATGCACCTCAGGTGATGTCACTCGCAAAGGGGGCTGCATGCGCACTGTGGACAGACCAAACCTTTTTGAGTGGACGCTCCCCACCTTCATGTAAGATATGCAGTGCAGGGCGGTCCTGGCCTTGTTCACAAGCCTAATTGAAGCTGCCTGACCCGGTTCTGACCCGGTTCCTGGAGATCTACTTTCCTGTAGCTTTACATTTCAACTTTAATTTGGCACACCTGATTCTATTATATAACATGATTGGCATTTGGCAGACGCTCTTATCCAGAGCGACGTACAGTTCATTAGACTAAGCAGGAGACAATCCTCCCCTGGAGCAATGCAGGGTTAAGGGCCTTGCTCAAGGGCCCAACGGCTGTGCAGATCTTATTGTGGCTACAACGGGATTAGAACCACCGACCTTGCGTGTCCCAGTCATTTACCTTAACCACTACGCTACAGGCCCCCTATTAGCAGCTCAACAAGATCTCTAGCTGTTTAATGTGGTGTGCTTGTTAGGGTTGGAGTGCAGGATGGTAGACCCCCCCTTATCCTGAACAGGGTTCATTCATCCATTATCCTAACCTCATACCCACAGGCAATTTATGCTCCAATCAGCCTAACCTGCAAGTCTTTGGGCTGGGAGGAAACTTGAGTACCCGGAGGAAACCCACACAGACACAGGGACAGACAGGCCCCGGCCGACCGGGATTCAAACCCAGGACCTCCTTGCTGTGAGGCGGCAGTGCTACCCACTGCACCATCCGTGCCGCCCTCCCGTTCTCATACATAGTCTTTAATAACACTTTAATATGCTTTTGCGATACATTTAGTATTCTCATCATGGATTTCTCCAACTTTTTTCATATGAAGCTCCTAACTTCAAAACTGTCCTAAATGAAGATTATATTGCAACATATAAGGTAATGTAGGTGGGGTCCATTATAATATAGTATATAGGGTACTGTAGGTGGGGTCTGTTATAATACAGTATATAGGGTACTGTAGGTGGGGTCCATTATAATATAGTATATAGGGTACTGTAGGTGGGGTCCATTATCATACAGTATATAGGGTACTGTAGGTGGGGTCTGTTATAATACAGTATATAGGGTACTGTAGGTGGGGTCTGTTATAATACAGTATATAGGGTACTGTAGGTGGGGCCTGTTATAATACAGTATATAGGGTACTATAGGTGAGGTCCATTATAATACAGTATAGAGGGTACTGTAGGTGGGGTCTGTTATAATACAGTATGTAGGGTACTGTAGGTGGGGTCTGTTATAATACAGTATATAGGGTACTATAGGTGAGGTCCATTATAATACAGTATATAGGGTACTGTAGGTGGGGTCTGTTATAATACAGTATATAGGGTACTGTAGGTGGGGTCTGTTATAATACAGTATGTAGGGTACTGTAGGTGGGGTCTGTTATAATACAGTATATAGGGTACTATAGGTGAGGTCCATTATAATACAGTATATAGGGTACTGTAGGTGGGGTCTGTTATAATACAGTATATAGGGTACTGTAGGTGGGGTCTGTTATAATACAGTATATAGGGTACTGTAGGTGGGGTCTGTTATAATACAGTATGTAGGGTACTGTAGGTGGGGTCTGTTATAATACAGTATATAGGGTACTATAGGTGAGGTCCATTATAATACAGTATATAGGGTACTGTAGGTGGGGTCTGTTATAATACAGTATATAGGGTACTGTAGGTGGGGTCTGTTATAATACAGTATATAGGGTACTATAGGCGGGGTCTGTTATAATACAGTATATAGGGTACTGTAGGTGGGGTCCATTATAATACAGTATATAGGGGTGAGCCGGTGCCTGATTGGGCAGACTGCAGTACATTGCTTTTTGGCACCATTGATAAGCTTTCTCTTATTTTTCCTAAACTGTCCACATTTCTGAAAACCTTTGAGGGGAGAAATAAGCAATGCAGTGGCTGAATCGTGAGTCAGTTTGATCGCAGCTCCGTGAGCCAGACATGCTGCCCTGACCTGCACTGCAAGCCTCTCTGGAGGAAATGACTGGATTGCGGTTGTTTTCATGACTCGTAGGACACTCGTATTGTAGATGCTGTTCCTACCCAAGATAAAATTCTGAATAAGAGAGAAATGGGGACTTGGTGATGTCATTGAACGGCGATGTCTGGCGCAACCTGCCTCTGTGCCTCAGGTCCGCTCTGTCCGTGAGCTCCATACTGCCAAGCCTGTTTCTGGCAGTCAGGGTCCAGTTCTTCTCGCCCGGACCCAGGGCCACACTGATCATGCATTGATTTGGTATATTTTCTTTGCAGTTCCTGAGAAGTTGCGAGACATAATTAAATCTACCATTATACTGCAAGAGCAATAGTAACAGTACTACTTACCCAGTGTCCTCAGCAATTTGGTCGACCAGCTGTGTTCACACAGTGACCAGTTGCTGAAAGTCCATTCATTCATGAAGCTGAGCGATGGCCAGCAACATGAGCAACTGGGCAACATGAGCAACATGAGCAACTGGGCGACATGAGCAACATGAGCAACTGGGCAACATGAGCAACTAAGCAACATGAGCAACACAAGCAACTGAGCAACATGAGCAACATGAGTCACTAGGTAACATGAGCAACATGAGCAACTGGGCAACAGGAGCAACTGGGCAACATGAGCAACTGGAGCAACACAAGCAACTGGAGCAACACGAGCAACTGGGAAACATGAGCAACATGAGCAACATGAGCAACTGGCAACACGAGCAACATGAGCAACTGGAAAACATGAGCAACATGAGCAACTAGGCAACATGAGCAACTGGCAACACGAGCAACATGAGCAACTAGGCAACACGAGCAACATGAGCAACTGGGCAACATGAGCAACTGGAGCAACACAAGCAACACATGCAACTGGAGCAACATGAGCAACTGGAAAACATGAGCAACATGAACAACTAGGCAACATGAGCAACTGGTAACACGAGCAACATGAGCAACTAGGCAACATGAGCAACTGGCAACACGAGCAACATGAGCAACATGAGCAACTGGAAAACATGAGCAACATGAGCAACTAGGCAACATGAGCAACTGGCAACACAAGCAACATGAGCAACTAGGCAACACGAGCAACATGAGCAACTGGGCAACATGAGCAACTGGAGCAACACGAGCAACACAAGCAACTGGAGCAACACAAGCAACATGAGCAACTGGAAAACATGAGCAACATGAACAACTAGGCAACATGAGCAACTGGCAACACGAGCAACATGAGCAACTAGCCAACATGAGCAACTAGGCAACACAAGCAACATGAGCAACTGAGCAACGAAAGGTTCCCCGCAGCTTAACTTTCCTCTCACTCTGGTCTTCACCACTAAAGGACAGTTACACACTCTCATTTATTAATATTGATTATTTTCACAAATACAGTTTCACAAGTTCATTTTACCAATTGCTGAGTCAAACTGTGTCTGTGTAGACAAACTAACATGATTTAATGATACAGTTGTGGACAGATACTGTGAATGTATGTGTTAGCGGAGACGCACCTTCCATTCAAGGAGTACAGAGTTTTCCGTTCTCCATACAGTTCTGTGTCACGCTTCAGGTCCCAGTGGCAGGTAAGATTCACCAGGTCTGTTTCACACACCAAGTTCCGGACACTAGGGGGGTCTGAGGGGCGGGGGAGAGGCCCAAAGATCACATGGTTCAGGCAGATCAAATCACTGAACAGTCACATGGTTCAGGCTGATCCAATCACTGAACAGTTACTGCCAGTGGTTCTTGCTCCTGCCACCATCTGAAGTGTGCGACTTAAACATGACTATCTTACCAATATATATGGACAAATATGTGACTTGCTCTAACAGTTGTATCCCACCGGAATTTCTGTGCCACCAAACCATGTTTTTGAGAAAAACGGCTTCAAAGTCACACGTGATGCTGAGAGACTACTGACACTGGGCTAACGGAACTCAAACTTTATTTATAACTGTATTTTTACTCTGAACACTTACTCTTGACATTAAGACATACAGGACATGAAAGTGAATACAGTGCTGTACATTAACATGATTAACGCAGTACTGTACATTAACATGATTAACGCAGTACTGTACATTAACATGATTAACACAGTACTGTACATTAACATGATTAACACAGTACTGTACATTAACACAGTGCTGTACATTAACATGATTAACACATTACTGTACATTAACATGATTAACGCAGTACTGTACATTAACATGATTAACGCAGTACTGTACATTAACACAGTGCTGTACATTAACATGATTAACACATTACTGTACATTAACATGATTAACGCAGTACTGTACATTAACATGATTAACACAGTACTGTACATTAACACAGTGCTGTACATTAACATGATTAACACAGTACTGTAAATTAACACAGTACTGTACATTAACATGATTAACGCAGTACTGTACATTAACATGATTAACGCAGTGCTGTACATTAACATGATTAACGCAGTACTGTACATTAACATGATTAACGCAGTACTGTACATTAACATGATTAACGCAGTGCTGTACATTAACATGATTAACGCAGTACTGTACATTAACATGATTAACGCAGTGCTGTACATTAACATGCAGCCACCAGTGCAGCTGATGCCGTTGTTTCTGACTGCTGAATGGTGACAAGCTGGCTAGCCTCCAAACGCACAAATCCAGTGCTTCACTTACACCCCTTATTTTTACTATATTTTTACTCTGAATCTAGCCTTAAGCTGATTATGAAAGGCAAGTTACTGTTCTACAAAATGAAGATGAAAATAGCCAAACAGCCTAAAACTTTTTTTACATACATATGGATTTATGTGAAATTGGCAGTCGCGACTTATGACTGATTATGTTAGATCAGGTCTCATATTACATTACATTACATAACATTACTACAGGTCTCATATTACATTACATTACATTACTACAGGTCTCATATAAAGGCCACGCTCCACATAAAGAATGCATGAATGAACATTAACTAATGTACTGGAGTTGTTAACATGAATAGCCTTAATAGAAACTGCTTTGCCAAGTGTGCAGGAGCAAGAAATGGTGTAAAAAATACTCACAGCCAACAAAAAGAGTGGCACCGGCGCCCCCCGAGGCGTCGCACTGCAGATCGTAGCCGGAGGTCTTGGTCGGCGCCAGGTTGCGCAGGTGCACGGCGAAGCTCCGGTCACTGATGCGGGTCACAGCTGGGGCTATGAGGTTGTATGTGATGTGATGTGATGTCCTGTTTGTGTGCCCCTCACTCATAATGCAGCAGTAATCTACACTACTGCCCACCTCCACCACTCTATCAGTGGAGGGAAACACCTGCAAGGACTTGTGGGAAGAAACATCCATCCCTGGAGAGGAGAGAGGAGTGAATCCACAAAGAATGAGTCGTCACAATTTCAATGTGACTCAATAGCAGCTGTGCGTGTAAGTGTGTGTGTACATCTGTGTGCATGTGTACGTGTGTGTGTAGGCATGTGGGTGCCTGTGAGTGCTTGTGGATGTGTGTATGTGTGTGTCTGTGTGTACTTGGGTGTATGTGTGTGTGCACATGTGTGTCTGTGTGTACTTGGGTGTATGTGTGTGTGCACATGTGTGTCTGTGTGTACTTGGGTGTATGTGTGTGTGCATGTGTATGTGATGATGATGATGATGATGATGATGATACAGACCATCAGCAGTCTGTGTGAAGCTCCAGTGGCTGGTGCGGTTGAGCAGACGGGTTCGGACCCTGGCGCAGTGCGAGGTGCAGTTCAGGGGGATATCTGAAGTCCAGTTCCACTGCTGCCTTTTCAGGACTGGATTTGGCTCGATGGTCTCCTGCACATTTAACACAACACACCCAGACCGGCACATCACAATCCTGCACATTTAACACAGCATTACGTCATCCAGACCTGCACATCACAATCCTGCAGCCAGGAGCCACTCTCACCCAGACCTGCACATCACAATCCTGCAGCCAAGAGCCACTGTCACCCAGACCTGCACATCACAATCCTGCAGCCAAGAGCCACTGTCACCCAGACCTGCACATCACAATCCTGCATCCAGGAGCCACTGTCACCCAGACCTGCACATCACAATCCTGCAGCCAAGAGCCACTGACACCCAGACCTGCACATCACAATCCTGCAGCCAGGAGCCACTGTCACCCAGACCTGCACATCACAATCCTGCAGCCAGGAGCCACTGTCACCCAGACCTGCACATCACAATCCTGCAGCCAAGAGCCACTGTCACCCAGACCTGCACATCACAATCCTGCAGCCAGGAGCCACTGTCACCCAGACCTGCACATCACAATCCTGCAGCCAGGAGCCACTGTCACCCAGACCTGCACATCACAATCCTGCATCCAGGAGCCACTGTCACCCAGACCTGCACATCACAATCCTGCAGCCAAGAGCCACTGTCACCCAGACCTGCACATCACAATCCTGCAGCCAAGAGCCACTGTCACCCAGACCTGCACATCACAATCCTGCAGCCAGGAGCCACTGTCACCCAGACCTGCACATCACAATCCTGCAGCCAAGAGCCACTGTCACCCAGACCTGCACATCACAATCCTGCATCCAGGAGCCACTCTCACCCAGACCTGCACATCACAATCCTGCAGCCAGGAGCCACTGTCACCCAGACCTGCACATCACAATCCTGCAGCCAAGAGCCACTGACACCCAGACCTGCACATCACAATCCTGCAGCCAGGAGCCACTGTCACCCAGACCTGCACATCACAATCCTGCAGCTAGGAGCCACTGTCACCCAGACCTGCACATCACAATCCTGCAGCCAAGAGCCACTGTCACCCAGACCTGCACATCACAATCCTGCAGCCAGGAGCCACTGTCACCCAGACCTGCACATCACAATCCTGCATCCAGGAGCCACTCTCACCCAGACCTGCACATCACAATCCTGCAGCCAAGAGCCACTGTCACCCAGACCTGCACATCACAATCCTGCAGCCAGGAGCCACTGTCACCCAGACCTGCACATCACAATCCTGCAGCCAGGAGCCACTGTCACCCAGACCGGCACATCACAATCCTGCAGCCAAGAGCCACTGTCACCCAGACCTGCACATCACAATCCTGCAGCCAAGAGCCACTGTCACCCAGACCTGCACATCACAATCCTGCAGCCCAGAGCCACTGTCACCTAGACCTGCACATCACAATCCTGCAGCCAGGAGCCACTGTCACCCAGACCTGCACATCACAATCCTGCAGCCAAGAGCCACTGTCACCCAGACCTGCACATCACAATCCTGCAGCCAAGAGCCACTGTCACCCAGACCTGCACATCACAATCCTGCAGCCAAGAGCCACTGTCACCCAGACCTGCACATCACAATCCTGCAGCCAAGAGCCACTGTCACCCAGACCTGCACATCACAATCCTGCAGCCAAGAGCCACTGTCACCCAGACCTGCACATCACAATCCTGCAGCCAAGAGCCACTGTCACCCAGACCTGCACATCACAATCCTGCAGCCAAGAGCCACTGTCACCCAGACCTGCACATCACAATCCTGCAGCCCAGAGCCACTGTCACCCAGACCTGCACATCACAATCCTGCAGCCAAGAGCCACTGTCACCCAGACCTGCACATCACAATCCTGCAGCCAGGAGCCACTGTCACCCAGACCTGCACATCACAATCCTGCAGCCAAGAGCCACTGTCACCCAGACCGGCACATCACAATCCTGCAGCCAAGAGCCACTGTCACCCAGACCTGCACTTCACAATCCTGCAGCCAAGAGCCACTGTCACCCAGACCTGCACATCACAATCCTGCAGCCAAGAGCCACTGTCACCCAGACCTGCACATCACAATCCTGCAGCCAAGAGCCACTGTCACCCAGACCTGCACATCACAATCCTGCAGCCAAGAGCCACTGTCACCTAGACCTGCACATCACAATCCTGCAGCCAAGAGCCACTGTCACCTAGACCTGCACATCACAATCCTGCAGCCAGGAGCCACTGTCACCCAGACCTGCACATCACAATCCTGCATCCAGGAGCCACTGTCACCCAGACCTGCACATCACAATCCTGCAGCCAGGAGCCACTGTCACCCAGACCTGCACTTCACAATCCTGCAGCCAGGAGCCACTGTCACCCAGACCTGCACATCACAATCCTGCAGCCAAGAGCCACTGTCACCCAGACCTGCACATCACAATCCTGCAGCCAAGAGCCACTGTCACCCAGACCTGCACATCACAATCCTGCAGCCCAGAGCCACTGTCACCCAGACCTGCACATCACAATCCTGCAGCCAGGAGCCACTGTCACCCAGACCTGCACATCACAATCCTGCAGCCAAGAGCCACTGTCACCCAGACCTGCACATCACAATCCTGCAGCCAGGAGCCACTGTCACCCAGACCTGCACATCACAATCCTGCAGCCAGGAGCCACTGTCACCCAGACCTGCACATCACAATCCTGCAGCCAAGAGCCACTGTCACCCAGACCTGCACATCACAATCCTGCAGCCAAGAGCCACTGTCACCCAGACCTGCACATCACAATCCTGCAGCCAAGAGCCACTGTCACCCAGACCTGCACATCACAATCCTGCAGCCAAGAGCCACTGTCACCCAGACCTGCACATCACAATCCTGCAGCCAAGAGCCACTGTCACCCAGACCTGCACATCACAATCCTGCAGCCAAGAGCCACTGTCACCTAGACCTGCACATCACAATCCTGCAGCCAAGAGCCACTGTCACCCAGACCTGCACATCACAATCCTGCAGCCAGGAGCCACTGTCACCCAGACCTGCACATCACAATCCTGCAGCCCAGAGCCACTGTCACCCAGACCTGCACATCACAATCCTGCAGCCAAGAGCCACTGTCACCCAGACCTGCACATCACAATCCTGCAGCCAAGAGCCACTGTCACCCAGACCTGCACATCACAATCCTGCAGCCCAGAGCCACTGTCACCCAGACCTGCACATCACAATCCTGCAGCCAAGAGCCACTGACACCCAGACCTGCACATCACAATCCTGCAGCCAGGAGCCACTGTCACCCAGACCTGCACATCACAATCCTGCAGCCAGGAGCCACTGTGACCCAGACCTGCACATCACAATCCTGCAGCCCAGAGCCACTGTCACCCAGACCTGCACATCACAATCCTGCAGCCAAGAGCCACTGTCACCCAGACCTGCACATCACAATCCTGCAGCCAAGAGCCACTGTCACCCAGACCTGCACATCACAATCCTGCAGCCAAGAGCCACTGTCACCCAGACCTGCACATCACAATCCTGCAGCCCAGAGCCACTGTCACCCAGACCTGCACATCACAATCCTGCAGCCCAGAGCCACTGTCACCCAGACCTGCACATCACAATCCTGCAGCCCAGAGCCACTGTCACCCAGACCTGCACATCACAATCCTGCAGCCAAGAGCCACTGTCAAACTAATCAGTAAATCAACTGGCTGGAGTTCACTGCCAGAAGAAACACATTTTGCTGTCTGACCCCTGGACTTTCCTCCTCTGAAAGGGACAAAGCTGATATGTTTAATTATCTTCTGTGTTACACTGTAAAGCATCTTTGTGACAGTCTCCAGTGAAAAGCGCTATAAAAATAAATCGAATTGAACTGTCTATTTTATGAATATTTGCCATTAAATAAACAGTAAGTTGAATAAACAGGTGCTTACGCTGTGCACAGTCTTTTTGTTTCGGAGAACCTCGATGTCGAAGAGCAGTTGGTCTGTAAGGTTGTGGGTCAAGGGCCTCTGCTCCCAGCTGACAGATATGCGTTGTAGTTCCCAGTCTGTCTCCAGCTTCACTGCCTGTGGCCCGGGGAGCTCTGAAGACCAAATGCAAAAGCTACCCATCCCAGAATGCTCTGCGCCCCCTCCCTGTGAGGGCCGTCCCGGGTCACAGCCCGCACTATTTAAACGCCGTGCGCTTTTGCATTTTGGTATCTTGATGCTGTTTCGATACTCTGGTTCGTGACATGTTTCCTTGATCAGCAGGAATATTTTGAGATTGTACATGCATTAATAATGTACTTCAAACACCAAATTTAAACCTACAGAAACAGAACATTCTATAATAAATTTAAATAGAATATCAAGATGAGAAAAGATATATAGGCAAAAAAACTAAATATTGGCTAAATCAAAATGATGGCTGTTTTGAGATATTGCAATATACACCCAGAGAGCACTTTATTCAGTATTTATTTGACTTATTTAGTCTTCTGCTGCTGTAGCCTATCCAATTACAGGTTTGACGTGTTATATGTTCATAGAACTTCTGCATACCACTGTTGTAATGTGTGGTTATTTGCGTTACTGTCACCTTCCTGTCAGAGCTGATCTGTCTGGCCCTCCTCCTCTGACGTCTCTCAGCAAGTTTCTCCCAGCAGAACTGCAGCTCACTGGATGTTTTTTGTTTTTTGCACCATTCTGAGCAAGCTCTAGAGACTGTTGGATGTGAAAATCCCAGGAGATCAGCAGCTACAGAAATACTCAAAATCAGTGAGATCAAATTTTTTCCCCATTCCGATGGTTGATGTGAACATTACCTAAAGCTCCTGACCCGTATCTGCATGATTTTACGCATTGCACTGCTACACTTGATTGGCATGAATAAGTAGACGTACTGGTGTTCCTAATAAAGTGCTCAGCGAGTGAGTTTTGCAGTATAAAATAGGACCAGGGCATGCTGTGTTTGGAGACAGGTTAGCCTGCAGCTCAGGGCACTGGCGTGTGATTTCGCCGGATTGGCACACGCACCATGCACCTCGTTGCCGTGGTTCTCCTGGAGCTTGAGGACAAAGAGCAGAGCCCAGAGCGCCCGGCTTCCCATGATCCCACGGGCACGTGGAGGGGGGCCACAGAAACACTTCATGCTGAAATTCAGAAACAGGACATCGATATCACGCCACAAGTTATTTAGAAACTTCTAGAGAAAAAAAAACCTTTATGGCAATGGAAT
The DNA here is from genome assembly GCF_963514075.1 of Conger conger. Lineage (NCBI taxonomy): Eukaryota > Metazoa > Chordata > Actinopteri > Anguilliformes > Congridae > Conger > Conger conger. Next base: position 49,900,902 of record NC_083771.1, on the reverse strand, counting down.
AGCGTATATCATACAGTATCATCACATAATAGCATGGCTGACCACTTTTTGAGTGAATATAGATAGCCCTTTAATACTGGTGTTAATAAGCACTATATACTGTACATAATGTATGTATGGAGAGTATATGTAACCATGTTTGTAGCTATGAGTTTCATTCCCCTGCCATCTCACACAGGCAGCACCAGGCCCCTGCACTCTGAGAAATGGTTCTGAAAGAGTTATTTGGCTTGATTCAATAGATTATCCCTTTTCAGTTCTCTATGCAGCCCTATACCATATGTGTGAAGTACAAAAGCTGCCAGGCAACAAAACATTCTGCCTGACAAAATACACTTAGATATGGTTCTTCAATGGAATCATAGGACTCCTATTGAAACCATTTGTGTGTTATCTCTCCAACATAAACCCACAAGTTATCTCTCCATAAACATGTGTTATCTCTCCAACATAATCCTCATGTGTTGTCTCTCCAAGACAAGCCCCTGTATTATCTTTCCACAAATCCCTGTGTTATCTCTGTAAGATCCCTACTGGCACAACAAAGCAAGTAAAGACATGAACTAAACATTCACACAAAATAGCTCCTCCTACACCAGTGCCAGTTTGCATGTTCAGAAGCCACAGGTTTATGAAAGGAGACAGAATGAGCAGGAAGCGATTGCAGTGGTCTGAGCATGATTTTGCATTTCCGTATTGCGAAACTGTTTGGTATGAGTTCGATTCCACACAGCATGATGCTCACATCGACACATGCCCTGTGATAACATGCACTAATGTGAGGAATGGGTCTCTGGCAGATAATTACTCCTATAGGAAGCAGCTCTCATGTGACGAACAGGACTGGTTCAGTGTAATAACTCCCTCCTGTATTGTACTGTAGGGTTTGCTCAGGTTATATCAGAACGTCACAGTATATTAACACAGCTGCTTGCTGTCACAACCCGGTACACCCAACCAATAAGAGCAATCACCTTAACTGTCAGTTGCCCAACCTATCCAGGCCACTTGGTGTGAACAGATCAGCACAGGACGACCCACAGCTCAGCCCTTCAGTCTGAGACCACCCACGTCACAGGAATCAGCTCTCCTGCTAAGCCAATAATTACACATTTCTTCCAAAACATAATCATAGGTAGGTCCTGCTCCCACTACACTGCAATAAAAAAATCTTTCTTCAATTAAAAAAGTCTGTGCCGCATTAAAATGGAATTTTCAATTAAATGAACTTGTGAGCTAATTTGCTCAAACACTTATCTTCTCAAGTTTACTTAACTTACTATTTTAGTGCAGCACGGCTACTAACTTTTTTTGTAGAGGCAAGATTTGTTTTACAGTGAGAGGTGATGTCATGTTTCCAATTATTAAAATAAGCATATAAATCTAATAGCTGCATAGAAATGTATAACTGCTTTCACTTCAGTGGCATTTGGCAGGCCCTTTAATGCAGGGAGGAGGATGGGAAACGCAGCTCCCAAAGGACGGGAGTGTGGTTGTAATAGACTGTTCACATTAGAAGCATTACGAAAAATCCGAAACTGTGTACTCAGATAAGAAACCTCCTCCACGACCTCCCAATGTACAGTTTAAGCCTTTAGCAGATGCTTTAGGCCACGGAACTTAACAGAACTTAACAGAAGATACATTTAAGAGCAGCACTAGAATATCGCCGCTGAGAACTCGAACTCGGACACAAACAATCAGCTCTGCGTTACCCACCAGCCCTGCGTTAGCCACCAGCTTATTATTATATCGTCCTGTATATTTGCTCATCTCTGCACAACAAAAAATATATTATTATTATTATTATTATTATTATTATTATTATTATTATTAATCTTATTATCACTCAATATTGCACATATTGCCTGGGTCTTGGGGATGCTCGTGTTTCTGCCACAAACCCAACATTTTCTGGAAGAACAACTTTGAAAAGTTATCTTCCTATCACACAATCCTACAAAATGACATCTTTTTGTCATAATAATAATAATAATAATAATAATAATAATGTCAGACTTTATATAAAAAACAAAAAAACAACTGTCGCTACTTACAGGTATGACGGCAGTAGTTCACGTGCACGATGCCAGGTTGAATCATTCGATGCTGTAGCCCAGCATATTCCCAGTAGTATTTTACGAGGACTAAATAAAAATATACTCCGTCCTCGGCGAGGAAAAAATATGGGCGTGATAGCCCATACGAGGGGTAAAAGTAAATGTGAAAGAACAATCCAGCTTTCTAGGGGAAAACGTCAGCGAACGTATTCACAGGAAGTTTCCGCACAGCTCCAGAAAAAAATCATTTCCCAGAAAGGGAGGCGCTCATTACCGTCTGATTCAGTGGGCTCCACGATCCACTTTCAACGGACGTGAAATTCAGTCTTTACGTGAATCGTACGCTTCGTTGTTTATACCGCGGTTTTGCCAAATCATGTATTTTTCTAAACACGCATGCACACAGGCCTACAGACTCGTGTGCGGGCATAAAAAAACTAACAAAAAAAAACCCCTTGTGATTTCTTCAATTCTGAATGTACCATATTCTTCCACATGCTGCTACATGCCCCGTCCAAATAATAATAATAACAAGACTAATACTAATAACAATAACAATAACAATAACAATAATAATAATCAAAAGAGAAAAAGAATGACGAGAATATATGTAAAATAACATTACAATGAATCATTACAAGAAAAGTAAAAATGAAGAGGTTAAATTAGTAAAATAGTTCCTAAGAAAAAGCACATTTGAAGTGGGAGGTCTTTACAGTAAGTTTTTCTGAAGAATATACACAGCCTCTCTGCGCGCGTTGGTGGTCATTGGCTCAGGAGCAGGGCCATACACACTGAGGTCAGCGGTAAAACCAGTAGGGGGGGGGGGGGGGGGGGTCAGGGCCATGCTCCCCGCAAGAAAATGTAGTCAATTCTAACAATGAAATACATCAATCTGGCATACTGTGAAGTGAAAATGGAAAGATTTGCTTAGATTAAAAATATTTTATTAAAATATTGAGGTCATGACCTCAGTGATCTTAATGGTAGTTACAGGCCAGCTCTGGGGGTCAGAGCAGTGGGAGGGTTTTAAAAAATAAACAGGCCACTCGCCATCAGACAGATATAGTAGGGGTAATCCAAGACAGTGTCGATGTCACAAGCAAAGGTTTGTTTACTAGCAGGCAGCCCGACCAGGCTATGGTACAAAAGGGAATCCAGAAATCGTAATAAAAAAATACAGTTTAAAGTCAAAAACAGTAAATCCAAACAGGGCAAAATCATCAATCAGAAAACAAATGTCGGGGTACACAAAAATGGTGAAAGCACAGGTAAAGCAATCAATAAACACTGGCGAGTCAGAGGTAAACACAAAACAATCTAACAAGACAAAGGAAATATAGGGGTATAAACACTCAGGTGAATTAACGAAAATGACAAACAGCTGAAACGAATGAAGAATGGCAGGACTACGGAAAGCAACAAGGGATTAAAATATGCGGAAGGACAGAGACACATCCTGGAACAAGGGAAAAAACAGAGATCAGGGGCTCGTTTCAGGAAAGCGATTTGCTAGGCAAATAAGCACGCGACGACAGCATATACCTCTCGCAAAACCAATTTCTCCCATTCAAATATGCGATTTCCTCTTATAAGGCAGATGGGCTGTATAGACAAGCTCCAGAAAGAATACAATTAATTCTAAGATCTGCATCCTAAAGTGGTAGGCTACATTTTAAACCATTTACTACTGGAAAGTACAAAGTAAGTGTATTTTAAATAGCCTCTACTCTCTGGGACTTCGTTCAGAAAACTTTTGTACTTTTGGCATATATATTTTTTGTAAGGGTTGACAAACGTTTTCTTACAGTTTTCGAGCAATGGAGTAAGCACATTCCATTCACATGCGCCCGTAAATCGCCAACGTGCAAAAACTTGCTTCAGTTATCCGAGCCCAAGTAGTCCAGTGAAATCCCGCACTACTTGATCTCACAAAAGACCTTTGTGTAATTGGTAGTTTACAAATTCCCATCAATGCACTGACTGAGAACGCACACATGTTTGTGTGTAGAAAAAAAATGCATTTTTTGTCACAAAGTCGTGCCTATGTGATGGCACTTACGGAGTATGCTATTAGATGCTGCGGTTAAATAAACTTGGAGCACACACCACAGTTACATCTGAACCAACTGTGATTTGGGTCACGGAAGTTACTAATGGATGGCGTTATGTTTAATTTGTATATTACAAATAACAAAACACTTAAGCGTAGGCTATGATATTAGGTGTACCAGGTAGTAGTTCAAATAAATCAAACCATTTATTTTACAACAGCTTATATATATATATATATACATATATATATATTTTTTTTTTTCATCATATATATATATAGATATATATATATGTATGTGTGTGTGCTATGGGTATGCACTTTACACTTTGTTGTACGTCGCTCTGGATGAGAGCTTCTGCCAAATGCCTTTAATGTAATGAGTGTGTTTTCCGCAAATAAACTTTCCGACTCTGACCTAAATGACCTGCTCAAACAGAAACAGAATGTAACTGATCATCTGCCAACTAAAAGAGAATAAAAAAAGAAAAGTAAAAGAAGCTGTGTGAGGCTGGTGACAGGCCGTTGCAGCAGCAGTGCTACAGGAATCACTGATGTGCTCGTCTCTGGTGTGCTTGTTTTTAGCACATTCATGTTGTAGTGCAGACTGCTGAATCATTTCCTTTGGGCTGTTACTCTACTTCCCAGAAACAGACCTGCAGGGTAGTGCCTGCCAGATCAGCCATCCAGAGCAGCAGCTCGTCTGGTCTTCAACCTTCTCAAATACTCACGTCACCCCCCTGCTTACTTCCCTCCACTGGCTGCCTGTCATGGCTCGCATCAAATTCAAGACATTGGTGCTAGCCTTCCAAGCAGTTAAGGGGTCTTCCCCAGCTTACCTCCAGAAAATCATCAGACCCTACACCCCTGCCAGACGACTACTGTCTGTTCTGGCTCCACGGTGGTGGAACGAACTCCCTGTTGAGGTCAGAACTGTAGAATCTCTTCCCATCTTCAAGCAGCACCTCTCCCTGTCCCTCACCACCTCCCTGTGAACCTTAATTGTTGTCTTTCTGTGATTTACTTTCTGTGTATCAGGATGTTTTAGTTTGGCTAGGTAAGCAGTGTTTGGCGTGTTGCGGTTTAAAAAACATTAAAAAAACAATCAGATGATCAAATAGGCCCTGGTCATTATCTTTGTTGTGCAGGTAGCAGTTGAAATTGTACTTCCCTTTAGGGTCTTTCAGCGCACTTATCCCTGGTTATGGGTATGCACTTTGTTGTACGTCGCTCTGGATAAGAGCATCTGCCAAATGCCATTAATGTAATGTAAATCTTCTCAGGACTCAAACATCATCTTCTCAGGACTCAAACATTACATTACATTACATTACATTAATGGCATTTGGCAGACGCTCTTATCCAGAGCGACATACAGTTGATTAGACTAAGCAGGAGACAATCCTCTCCTGGAGCATGGCAGGGTTAAGGGCCTTTCTCAAGGGCCCAACGGCTGTGCGGATGTTATTGTGGCTATACCGGGGATTGAACCACCGACCTTGCGTGGTCATGTACCTTAACCACTACAGACCACCCCGCAAACATTAATATGGAGCTAATCTCCAACAATAACCACAAGCCACTGAACAGCAGCGACAGGATCATTTGTGGCTGGGTGGGGGCTGGGGAAACAGCATATTATGTAAATGGTTCCACATAAGTAAACACATACAAACACAAAAATAATATAATTTTACAGTCTTTATTAGGAACATTTTTACTTTACTTAACACCTACTTATTCATGCGATTATCTAATCAGCCAATTGTGTGGCAGCAGTGCAATGCATACAATCATGTAAATACAGGTCAGGAGCTTTGAGTACGGTTTGAGTATCTCAGCAACTGCTGATCTCCTGGGATTTTCACACACAACAGTCTCTAGAGTTTGCAGAGAATAGTACAAAAAAATCCCCAAAAAATCCAGTGAGCAGAAACACATTGTTAATGAGAGAGGTCAGAGGAGAATGGCCAGACTGGCCAAAGCTGACAGGAAGGTGACAGTAACGCAAATAACCACACATTACAACAGTGGTATGCAGAAGAGCATCTCTGAACACACACGCGTCAAACCTTTAACCGTTTTCCACTCAAAAGATAATCGCTGAGTTCATGGACTGCACCAATGATATTAAAGAGTCAGGGTGTGCCACACTTACCGCTAATATAATGAGCTTGATCAGCCCATTGTCCACCTGCCCACGCACCACGGAACAACTTCGCTGCTCCCCGCTTGACTTCAGAAAATGAAAATGTTTTCACAACCTTTTTGTTGTTTTTATTGAACAATTCATGCTCTGGCCTCCAAATTCCCCAGATCTCAATCCGATCGAGCATCTGTGGGATGTGCTGGAACAACAAGTCTGATCCATGGTAGCTCCACCTCGCATCTTACAGGACTTACAGGATCTGCTGCTAAAGTCTGGTGCCTGACACCACAGGGCAGCTCCAGAGGTCCATGCCTCAGCAGGTCAGAGCATGCAGAGAACCAACAGCATATTAGGCAGGTGGTCATAATGTATTGGCTCATCTGTGTGCATTAGTGTAGTATAACTGTGCAGTGTGTTACTGTAGTACATTTTTATTGCAGTATGACAGTATACCAGTTTAGTACTGCAGTGTAGTACAACACTAGCATAACAGTATAGTATGGATTTGTAGTATAACAGTGTGATTTTAACAGTATAGTTCTTAGGTTTCATGTTTTTCTATTTATTGTATTCTCTGTCGTTAGCGTTTCCGTGTGTTTGTTACCTCTGTGCACACCATAGCCACGCTATCAATTCGTTCACTCAATTCATTCGTTTCATCGTTGTAAAAAAAAAAAAAAAATCGTTTTATGTTTGTATCACTTCCTGATTGTTTCCCACACCCGATTGCCTTTCCATCTTGTTACCTGTGTTAATTAAACCCTTTTGTTTGTTCAGATCCCCGCCAGATTGTTATGTCAACTCCATTCTTTCCAGCGTTACCTGATTGATTTCTGTTTCTACCCATTTCGTCCCCGACTTCCGCATGTAGAATCTCCCGTCGGTTTGATTTTGACCCGCAGTGTTTCAACCCGTTTTTGTATATCGTTTTTTGTTTCTGGATTCTGTTTTTGTCTGTTTAGCTCGCTCGTTGTCGACCCTTCGCCTGTGACGATTATCCCTGATATATCGGTTTGCTGGAGTTTTTACCCATTGCCTGGACTGTATACTACAGAGGGTCTGCTGGTTTTTGTTTTCAACTTAAAATCAGCGCCCTGTTGAGACCCAGGTAACCAGGTGAGGTGAGTTAGCTGTGTAATCATCTGCTCTAATTGATTAATTAAGTGCAGAGTAACAGCGAAAACCAGCTGACCCAGTAGCTCTCCAGGGCCAGGGTTGGTGACCTCTGGACTACAAACTGCTTTATCCCTGCTGAATCTGTTCGCTGGCTATTGACCCTCGCCTGCCTGACCTGCAACTTTTATAATAAAGACTTTTATAATAAATCCTACACCTTGGTCTCGCATCTGGGTCGCTTGTTCTGAGGACTCGATAGTAGTACAGTATAGAATAGTGTAGAGCAGGGTATGTAAGGTGCTTCTGCTTGTTCTATCCAAAAACATGTTACCATGGTCTCATAGCTGATGTACCCGCATCTGTGATAAATAATGTCATTTACTTTTTTTTTTTCTCAATACATACCTTTAATTTTTTAATTTGAAAAGACAATAGACTACAAATCCATTTAGAAACCAATCCATGAATTAGAAGCAAGGTTAAAATACAATGTTTCACCCAATAAATACATGACAGGGCAAAGTTCTCCCCCCTCTGGGCACCTGCACGGAGCGCTAGCCCAACTTTCCTGTGCACCCCCTCCTGGCCCGGAGCTCCAGCCCAAGACCAGCCGTACAACTCCCTCCTGCCACTGCTGATTCAGCTGTAGCACCAAGCCTGTCCCCTTGCCTGACAGTGCCACCCATTGGTGTTTTTGTACTTTTATTTAATCTGGTTTTCTGTTTCAAACCATTGTTTCTACAAACCGGTGTCAACCAGCGACAGATGGGTTCCCCTACTGAGTCAGGTTCTGCTCAAGGTTTCTTCCTGTTTCCAGGGAGTTTTTCCTTGCCACTGTTGCCCGAGGCGTACTCTTGGGTCCCGGTTTCTAATTCTGTGAAGCTGCTTTACGACAAAGGCCCTTTGTAAAAAGCGCTATTAAAAAAAATAATAATAATAAATAAATAAAAAGTTGGACTGCTGTGTTAAATGCCACTACATGTTAAAGGCCCCGACAGCTGCCATTCTGTGCCATATATGCAACACTGGGGTACCGGGTTTAACAAAATGGACGACGCGCGTCAGGCAAGCAGTGTGAAAAGGTCGCCGGGGAACACACAGAAAGCAAAAGTGGACAATCATTTGACTGTTATAATACACTTTAATCAATGTAATATCTGTCCTTACCTTTAAATATAAAATCACAGGAAAGCAACAAATCAGCTAGCTGGCATTGTCAGATGTAAGTCGTATCCATTTGTATTAAAAAGGCGTTCATTTAAAACCGTAAATGGGCCACATCTGCACGGCCATCTCGCCCTCCCTCTGCCTGCATACGCCACTCAGACGAAGACTGGTTCACTGCTGATGCGATGTGGTATCATTTTCACTCACATGTTGTGAGTTTCCCGGCACAGATTTTAAACAATATGGAGAGGTTTGCTTAGAGGCTAGCCAAAGAGGTTTGATGATACTGGCAGAAAATCAAAAAATAAGACTAATTCAAAATCCAGCTTTGACTATTGTTGAAAAACAGTGATAGTAACACACATTTAAGAATTGTAACACCTGACACCATATAGTCCTGCAGTAGTATTACAGTGAATAGAGCAAATAAAGTAGAGGTTTTATTCTGTACAGCCTTTCGTTCCAACACACACACACAGGCCTATGGTAGATTTAAGAGCTGTGGGTGTTGACCCTTGGAACAGAGCACAAGGAGTTTCAGATACTAGATGCTGCACCCTGTCTGTCCAAATACAACAATTATGTTTTTTTAAAAACCAAGAATTATGTGTTTGGTTTATTTTTTACAAAAAAATATATATCATATAAAAAAACAAGTATTCATTGCAAATGTAATCGTTCTAGTCTTAGTCTGCAGCAATGCTTTCAGACTTGTATTATCGACAGTGCAATACCTCCACACTAATGGCCTACAGGGCATGCTGGATTAGCCTGATCTCTATGGGATACAGCATTGCCATATCAATCTCTGAATCTCTGGAATACAATGCCTTAGTCATCCTCCCTGAATCATTTATAAGCAATAAATACATTTTACATCACAGCCCTAACCCTAACCCTATCCACATCCACATCCACAGCAGGGCACATGACATCCACAGCAGGGTATGTCCGAGGGTGGTGGGGGGGAGAATGGTATTGGGCTGGTGTTTTAGTCGTTGTCATAGATGCAATCTGCAAAACAAAAGAACAAGCAAGCTTGATTTCATTGAATCATTTTTATTGATTTAAGTTTTTCCAGTTATATCCTTTCAGAATAGTATATAATAAAATTGTGGCTCAAAGGCAATATTCGTATCCATAGTCTTTTATTCTGTTGCAGAGGACTTAGTTTTACAATACCAATATTGTGACATTAAACATTTCACTTGACATTTAGTATTAAATAATTTCCAAGTAATACAAATATTTGTTTCTGTAACATACCTTCACCAATGTCATCATAAATATCAGGATCCCTAAGTGAAGAAAAGCATACAATTTGAATGTTCTTTTGGTTATTTTTTCATTATCTTAAAAAAAGCTAACTTTTAAAATATCCTGGCAATTAAAAAAAATAAAATGGTAGGAACATTCTGCATAATGTTACATTCTTACCCATAAGCGTGTGTGCATGTATGTGCAAGAGAATGTACACATGCAAGCAGACATCCATGGAAAACATTTTAACATCTGTACTTACTCTGCTACAATGTGGCTCGTTGAAACGTAGCCAACTGCAACAAAAACACAGGCAATATTACAGAATATTTGTAACAGAACCCAGTTCAGTTATGAACATTTGAAAAATAAAAATGTGAAATACTGCATCCTGTAAAATCAGCACATATACATATTCTAATACACATTCATATGGCTTATATCTGAACTGTAATGTTAACCTGGTCAGGCTCATAGAGCTGTAAGGTTATGAGCAGCCTGGTCAGGCTCATAGAGCTGTAAGGTTAACCTGGTCAGGCTCATAGTACTGTAAGGTTATGAGCAGCCTGGTCAGGCTCATAGTGCTGTAAGGTTAACCTGGTAAGGCTCATAATACCATCATGTTGCAGGTAGCCCAGAGCCAGTTGCAGGTAGCCCAAAGCCAGTTCTGCCTCTCATAGTACATATAATAATAATAATAATTTGATAACAATATTAAATGACATTTGCATTAAAGATATTCCTGTTTCTGCTGTGCAGCTCTCTGGGCCTATCCAGGTCATCCACAAACTCAAGGCCAAGGTGGACTGCAAGGGGAGCAAGACGGACCTCTCTCTGAAACAGGGGGACTTCATCGAGATCGTCCGCATTTCTGACAACCCTGAAGGCCGCTGGCTCGGCAGGTCGAGGGAAGGCTCCTGTGATAATCACCTGTCAGTCAAACTCTCCCCAATGCTCATCAGACCTTACACTGTGCCCTTCTGGGCCCCAGACCAAAAGGACCAGGTGGAGAGTCCAGGGGTCAGAAACTCTACATGTTTCTTCCACCCACAAACATAGCCAGATTCACGCAGCCTGATCTCCTCATTATGTATTCTAATGTTCTTCTGTTCTATATGAGCAAAATGAGGCTCATTATGTATTCAGTTGTTCTCATTGGGCTGAATGTTCAATTCAATTTCATTTGTATAGCGCCAAGGGCAACAGTGGCAAGGAAAATCTCCCTGGCTAACAGGAAGAAACCTTGAGCAGAACTTGACTCAGTAGGGGAACCCATCTGTCACTGGTTGACACCGGTTTGTAGAAAGAATGGTTCTAAACAAAAAACCAGATTAATAAAAGTACAAAAATGTCCAATTATAAAGTTGAAGCAAAGATGAGGTAGAAGGATGGCAGGAACACCAATGGGTGGCACGGTCAGGCAAGGGGACAGGCTTGGTGCTCCAGCTGAATCAGCAGTGGGTGGCACGGTCAGGCAAGGGGACAGGCTTGGTGCTCCAGCTGAATCAGCAGTGGGTGGCACTGTCAGGCAAGGGGACAGGCTTGGTGCTCCAGCTGAATCAGCAGTGGCAGGAGGGGGTGCACAGGAACCTTGGGCTGGAGCTCCAGGCAGGTGCCCAGAGCAGAGGAAAGTAACATTGTTAGGGGGTTGAGAGGGTAATTGGTCAATCCTGTTCCACATCATGTATTCTTTTGTTCATATGCACTATATATGTACTGAACGGCCTGTCATTTTCCTGTGTGTGGTATGCTTGCAGTTGGCTATGTAAAGACCGAGTCAGTGGAGATAGACTTTGATGCTCTGAAGCGTCAGGGCGAGATCCTTCCTGCTTCAGTGCAGGGGGATCCAGAGGTGTATGACGACATAGGTGTCCAAGATGATGTCATCAGGTAAGTAGGGGTACCAGATGATATTGAATATAGTGGCATAGTCCCTCTAGATCATATAGCATCATAACACCCAGTTAGCACAGAGTGGATCATGATTCAACATTCTCTGAAATTGCAAGGGGAATAGAGTAAAACTGTGCTATCAGGCAATAAGAATGAAAATTAAATCCCATGAAATGTGAGGTGGCTTTATTGTTAGGTTAATGAAAAATATTATTTTTCAGTCGGTCTTCCAGTCACTGTGTGAAAAACAGAGTAAAATATTTTCACTCATCAGTCCACTTTATAAGGCCTATAAGATGCATTTTCTTCCTTCTTTCCATTTGGAAAAGAAAAACATGATTCATGTGTACCTTTCTGCACATGGATGAACATGTTTAAATACCCATTATTAACAAAACATGTGCTTGACAAATTCCATGACATTGAAATTACATTGCTTTGGTTTACTAATACAGAATCTAAATTGTAGCACCAATTACCATTCTAAAGGAGTGATGCTGGGTGCATTATAGAAGCTTTTACTCAAATAATAAACATCCTGTCATAACAGTTGACTCCAGAACACACACAAGGTACTCCTTCCTGGGCCACTTCATGGGGGCTAGCCCGAGATAAGGAACACTGGAGCAAACGCATTATGGCAGGGTTTTACTGTAAAAAATATCTATTTTAAACAACTTTGTGTTCCGTTTCATATAACCGTGGACACTTAAGCTAGGAATTCAGATATGCACTTGCACAGGGTGTATTAATATGTGCATTATGAGGTATTTAAGTGTCACTGATATCAATGTTAAACAATATTTTCTCCTTTTTATTTTAGGGTTACAGGTCCAGGAGGTAAGCTCTTTCATTTTTTTTTCTTTTTTTTGCATACTCAAGCTCTTCTATTATGTGTTGCAAGGTTTAAGTATAAAGGTTATATTTAGTGTTATATTTTACCTCCCTTCAGGGCATCAAGGTTAAATAAAAAGAGCTCCCTCAGTGTGCCGCAGCACTTCCTGTATCTAATAGCTGCACTTCCAGTGTGTAACAGCAGCGCTTCCAGTGTGTAACAGCAGCGCTTCCTGTGTGTAACAGCAGCGCTTCCTGTGTGTAACAGCAGCACTTCCTGTGTGTAACAGCAGCGCTTCCTGTGTGTAACAGCAGCGCTTCCTGTGTGTAACAGCAGCACTTCCTGTGTGTAACAGCAGCGCTTCCTGTGTGTAACAGCAGCGCTTCCTGTCTGTTTTCAGTGATCCTCCCGCCCCCTCCAGATGAGGATGGAGAAATCTATGACGAGCTGGACGACTTAGACCTGAGTGTGCGGTGAGAAATGACCGTCCGTGCAGGTCGTACACATAACACATATCTCAGCCTGCTGATGTGTGTGCCCTACAGGCCTGCGGGCTCACCCTCCCAAGGCCTTGCTCTGTCTGGGTCTTAACCCCTAATCCCCAATCCTGTACCTCTCTCAAGCCCCGCCACAACGGAACAGTGGTCGCCCCCCAAACCACGTGGCCTTCTTAAGATGTTAAAGACCTGGGACGACCGGAGAAAAAATTGAACCAGCAGCAATGAGTAATCCATTCAGATCCTCCAGGATAATACTCACTAATTCATAACCTCCTATCCCTGTGCTGATTTGTCCGAATTTAACCTCTTTCTAAAGGACTTCCATTTTATCCACTTAAACTCACTAATCCTGTCCACAATGGAGACCACAGCATGGATTCAGCATTACAGACAATAGTCATTATCTTTTAATGGTAGTGCTGGGTTTGTTTTAATGCATTTTGAGTGTTGGCTGAATCCAGACCTGTGGTTTAAAATGTCAAAGTGAAAATATTAATCACCTTTCATCTTTCTTACGTGGCAAATTTGCAATTCAACATTCATTTAATGCAACACTTATTTCACTTGTTCCTGCATTGGCGTTATCATGTAATCAGAAGTGAGTAGTACTGGCATTATTCAAATAAATGCATGATATTAACTCATTAACAACATTGTACTGAATCTATGCCATAATCATTGTATAGTGGGGAAACTGAAGAGTAAGGATTTTGTGGAGAAATTATTTTATTTGCACATTCCATGGAATCAGACACATCAACCTTGGCTGCATGCGTCCATTCCCACTAACCCAATATGATACGAGGAAATTAAAATCGCCACCTGACTACTGAAATTACGTTAAACACGAAGCTGTGCAGGTCTTTTATACATTTCTGCATTTTTCAGAGTCCCGCCCCCTCCTCAGTTCACCCCTGAGGGACACACAGGTAAGGCCCCAAACCTGTTACTGCTCTCCATTTCAGCCTTGTGCATCTCCCATCTGTTACTGCTCTCCATTTCAGCCTGTGTGCATCTCCCATCTGTTACTGCTCTCCATTTCAGCCTGTGTGCATCTCCCATCTGTTACTGCTCTCCATTTCAGCCTGTGTGCATCTCCCATCTGTTACTGCTCTCCATTTCAGCCTTGTGCATCTCCCATCTGTTACTGCTCTCCATTTCAGCCTTGTGCATCTCCCATCTGTTACTGCTCTCCATTTCAGCCTTGTGCATCTCCCATCTGTTACTGCTCTCCATTTCAGCCTTGTGCATCTCCCATCTGTTACTGCTCTCCATTTCAGCCTTGTGCATCTCCCATCTGTTACTGCTCTCCATTTCAGCCTGTGTGCATCTCCCATCTGTTACTGCTCTCCATTTCAGCCTTGTGCATCTCCCATCTGTTACTGCTCTCCATTTCAGCCTTGTGCATCTCCCATCTGTTACTGCTCTCCATTTCAGCCTTGTGCATCTCCCATCTGTTACTGCTCTCCATTTCACCCTGTGTGCATCTCCCATCTGTTACTGCTCTCCATTTCAGCCTTGTGCATCTCCCATCTGTTACTGCTCTCCATTTCAGCCTGTGTGCATCTCCCATCTGTTACTGCTCTCCATTAGAGCCTTGTGCATCTCCCATCTGTTACTGCTCTCCATTTCAGCCTTGTGCATCTCCCATCTGTTACTGCTCTCCATTTCAGCCTTGTGCATCTCCCATCTGTTACTGCTCTCCATTTCACCCTGTGTGCATCTCCCATCTGTTACTGCTCTCCATTTCAGCCTTGTGCATCTCCCATCTGTTACTGCTCTCCATTTCAGCCTTGTGCATCTCCCATCTGTTACTGCTCTCCATTTCAGCCAGAGTCTGCATCTCCCATCTGTTACTGCTCTCCATTTCAGCCTTGTGCATCTCCCATCTGTTACTGCTCTCCATTTCACCCTGTGTGCATCTCCCATCTGTTACTGCTCTCCATTTCACCCTGTGTGCATCTCCCATCTGTATGAAACACCTAAAGCACAGTTTTTTGATGGTTTATAGTTCATACCCCCACACTCTATGTGTTTGCATACTGTAGTTTAAAGACACCTTACCTTCCTCATGATTTTTACATTACATTATTGGCATTTGGCTGACGCTCTTATCCAGAGCGACGTACAACAAAGTGCATACCCATAACCAGGGATAAGTTCGCTGAAAGACCCTAGAGGGAAGTACAATTTCAACTGCTACCTGTACGACAAAGATAAGGATGAGGGCCTTTTTTTTAAAAAAAATTTTTTTTTTTTGAGTACAAAGAAACAAACAAACAGAGCAAAAGTGACCAAAGTTAACTATCCAAACACTGCTTACCTAGCCAACTAAAAATACCGATACACAAAGCAAGTCACAGAGACAACAATTAAGGTTCACAGGGAGGTAGGGAGGGATGGGGAGAGGTGCTGCTTGAAGAGGTGTGTCTTCAGCTTGCGCTTGAAGGTGGGGAGAGATTCTACAGTTCTGACCTCAACGGGGAGTTCGTTCCACCACCGTGGAGCCAGAACAGACAGTAGTCATGAGTGTGATGTGGAGGTTCGGAGAGGGGGAGGTGCCAAGCGGCCTGTGGAGGCTGAACGAAGAAGTCTGGCAGGGGTGTAGGGTCTGATGATTTTTTGTAGATAAGCTGGGGAAGACCCTTTAACTGCTTGGAAGGCTAGCACCAATGTTTTGAATTTGATGTGAGCCATGACAGGCAGCCAGTGGAGGGAAGTAAGCAGGGGGGTGAGTATTTGGGAAGGTTGAAGACCAGACGAGCTGCTGCATTCTGGATGAGTTGGAGGGGTCTGATGGCTGACGCTGGGAGGCCAGCCAAGAGGGAATTGCAGTAGTCCAGGTGGGACAGAACCATCGCTTGGACCAGGAGCTGGGTCGAGTAGGGGGTGAGAAAGGGGCAGATTCTCCGTATGTTGTATAGGAAGAACCTGCATGACCGGGTCACCGCCACAATGTTCTCGGAGAGGGACAGTCTGCTGTCCATCACCACGCCGAGGTTCCTTGCACTGGGTGACGGCGTGAGTATGGTATCCCCAAGGGAAATGGAGAGATCCAGATGGGGAGAGGTTTTAGCAGGGATGAATATCATTTCAGTCTTGCCTGGGTTGAGCTTTAGATGGTGGTTGTCCATCCAGCTCTGGATGTCCCTCAGGCAGGCAGAGATATGGGCTGAAACCTGCGTATCAGACGGCGGGAACGAGACGAAGAGTTGGGTATCGTCCGCGTAGCAGTGGTAGGATAGCCCATGTGTAGTGATCACAGGGCCAAGGGAGCGAGTGTAAAGAAAAAAAAGAAGCCGGCCTAGGACTGAGCCCTGGGGAACTCCTGTGGCGAGGGGCCGAGGTGTCGATACCGAACCAGCCCAGGCAACCTGGAAGGAGCGACCAGAGAGGTAGGACTCAATCCAGTCCAGGGCTGTGCCACAGATGCCCGTTGCTGACAGGAGGATGGAGTGATCCACAGTGTCGAGGCAGCAGAGAGATCTAGAAGAATGAGGACAGAGGAGAGGGAGGCTGCTCGTGCGGCATGGAGCGACTCACTGACGGAGAGGAGCGCGGTCTCTGTCGAGTGGCCCGATCTGAAGCCAGACTGATGGGGGCTTCAGATGATTTAGTGCACTTTCATAAATTAACATTAGCCAAGTAGTCAGGTACAGACATGCTGGGCGCATGATATTTTTCATGGGAATCTAAATGCAAACAGGAAGAACTGATCGATGAGGAGATATACGATGATGTGGATGCCCAGCCTGGCCCACCCACTTCCTCACTCAGCAGGTCAGTGTGAATGACGTGAACGACACATTCGTTTTTATAAATCACTATTTTTATTTACTCTCTTTGACATGTCTCTGCTGTATCTGTCATCTTCTCTCCAGTCTTCTGCAGATGCAGTCCACACGTAACATCCAGTC
Organism: Conger conger; assembly: GCF_963514075.1. NCBI lineage: Eukaryota > Metazoa > Chordata > Actinopteri > Anguilliformes > Congridae > Conger > Conger conger. The sequence continues at coordinate 49,883,952 of NC_083771.1, read as the reverse complement.
ACACGTAACATCAAGTCACACACGTAACTACAGCTCATTCAGTCACAGATGTAACATTTAGTCACACACGTAACATTCAGTCACACACATAACGACAGGTCATTCAGTCACACATGTAACGCCAGCTCATTCAGTCACACACGTAACGACAGCTCATTCAGTCACATGCGTAACGACAGCTCATTCAGACCTCCTCAGCGGTGATTGGCTAACAAGGACTTTCTGTTCCCAGTTTGATGGTGAGATCCAGGTGCTCTATCAGGTGACCATCATTTCCACGCTTGCCAGTAAGAAGTGGGGAAATAAAGACCTGGCCCTCAGGCCAGGAGAGACTGTCGATGTCATCGTGAAGCCCAAAGATAACAAGCTGATTGGCCGAAACGAGGAGGGGAAATGTGAGTCTATGACGTGACAAATAAGGGAACACATGTCGGGAACTTGTGCACATCACTACAGGATGTGGATGTTACACTGTAGAACATTCTATGGAGCCAGAGCAGGTTAATCTTACAGCACTATGAGCCTGACCAGGTTAACCTTACTGTAGTATGAGCCTGACCAGGTTAACCTTACAGCCCTATGAGCCTGACCAGGTTAACCTTACTGTAGTATGAGCCTGACCAGGTTAACCTTACAGCACTATGAGGCGAAATTACAACAATACAACAATTGTAACTGGTTTACGATTACGTATGTAATTCCTCCATATTGCAGGAGGAAGCTGTGCTCTCCTGGAGGCACTGAGGAAGACTGCTCCCCCCTGGACTGGAGCTGTTCCACGCCACCTCATAGCGCAGGCTGTGGCCCTGCGGGACAGGCTGCGTGCAGGGGAAGGATGGCCAGAGTCAGTCAGTACCTCTTACCTGAGAACCTGCAGTACCTCTTACCTGAGAACCTGCTCAGTACTCTTACCTGAGAACCTGCAGTACCTCTTACCTGAGAACCTGCAGTACCTCTTACCTGAGAACCTGCTCAGTACTCTTACCTGAGAACCTGCTCAGTACCTCTTATGTGAGAACCTGCAGTACCTCTTACCTGAGAACCTGCAGTACCTCTTACCTGAGAACCTGCAGTACCTCTTACCTGAGAACCTGCAGTACCTCTTACCTGAGAACCTGCTCAGTACCTCTTACCTGAGAACCTGCAGTACCTCTTACCTGAGAACCTGCAGTACCTCTTACCTGAGAACCTGCAGTACCTCTTACCTGAGAACCTGCAGTACCTCTTACCTGAGAACCTGCAGTACCTCTTACCTGAGAACCTGCAGTACCTCTTACCTGAGAACCTGCTCAGTACCTCTTACCTGAGAACCTGCAGTACCTCTTACCTGAGAACCTGCAGTACCTCTTACCTGAGAACCTGCAGTACCTCTTACCTGAGAACCTGCAGTACCTCTTACCTGAGAACCTGCAGTACCTCTTACCTGAGAACCTGCTCAGTACTCTTACCTGAGAACCTGCTCAGTACCTCTTATGTGAGAACCTGCAGTACCTCTTACCTGAGAACCTGCAGTACCTCTTACCTGAGAACCTGCAGTACCTCTTACCTGAGAACCTGCAGTACCTCTTACCTGAGAACCTGCTCAGTACCTCTTACCTGAGAACCTGCAGTACCTCTTACCTGAGAACCTGCAGTACCTCTTACCTGAGAACCTGCAGTACCTCTTACCTGAGAACCTGCAGTACCTCTTACCTGAGAACCTGCAGTACCTCTTACCTGAGAACCTGCAGTACCTCTTACCTGAGAACCTGCTCAGTACCTCTTACCTGAGAACCTGCAGTACCTCTTACCTGAGAACCTGCTCAGTACCTCTTACCTGAGAACCTGCAGTACCTCTTACCTGAGAACCTGCAGTACCTCTTACCTGAGAACCTGCATGGCTTTACTCTAGGCCTGGGCTGTGTCCAGCCCCGACAACCTACGGGCAGACTGACTGACGTAGGTACAGTTTGTCACCTGAGAAGGCCATTTGGGCTTTAAAGCAAAGGCCCACATTATTATTGATTCAGGCTACACCCCCGACACACCCACCAAACGGGAGCAAACACACCTCAAAGCCTGTTGCAAAAGCATTTCACACTGTTGGGAGGAAACATATCGTTCAACACAGAAACCGTAGCAAAACGCTGTCAAATTGAACGTGCCCCTGGAGACAGAATGAAGTCTAATGGAAATGGATCATGTGATATGGGATATGGGGAATTAAGATCGTGAGAAATCCATGTGTTCTCATGGATGCCAAGGGAAGCCAAATTTAACTAGGCTTGTCACCAATCAAATGTATCTATAATAACAAACCCCACTGCAGATTTCCTGCATTCTCAGAAAGTCATTGTGTGTTGAACTAGATTGACCAGTTTTTCCAGGTGTTAGTCAGCTGTTAGATGAGATAAATAGCACCTCATGTGCGGCTGACCTTCAGAATGTAAAATGATTTGGTCACAAAGGTAAAAAATGACTCATAACCACCATGTATTTCACAGTTAATGGGCATCTGTTTCACGCTACACATTTCTCAATTTTGCTGTAATCACCACAGGGCTACAGTAGATACACAGAGTTACAGTAAACACAGTTACAGTAAATATACATATATATTTTTTGGGGGGGGGGGGGTTAGGCAAGAGGGATATCGGAAGGGGGGGGGGATCAGGAGGGAGGACTAAGGCACAGTTTTAAAAGGTGTGTTTTTAGTCTGCGTCGAAATAGGGGGAAGGATATTGCTGACAGTGGTAGGCAAGTCATTCCACCACTGAGGAACCGGAACGGAAAACAGGCGAGAACATGCAGCTCGACCGCCAGGTGCTCGCAGTGAGGGAACCATAAGGCGACCAGAGCTGGCAGACCGGAGTGGTCTAGCTGGGGAGTAGGGAGTGATTAAGGATTGTATGTAAGGTGGGGCAGTCCCCTGAGCAGCCTGAAATGCCAACACTGGGGCCAACACTAGATCATGCATCAGCATGCAAATGTAGTTTGTCTGGTTAACAGCTTCTGCTGTACCCCTCCTATACTAACTACTGTACCTCTCCTATACTACATTACATTACATTACATTACATTAATGGCATTTGGCAGACGCTCTTATCCAGAGTACTAAACTACTGTACCCCACCTATACTAAACTATTGTACCCCACCTATACTAACCTACTGTACCCCACCTATACTAAACTACTGCACACCTCCTATACTAAACTACTGTCTTGTGCTGATTTGCAAAGTGCTGGCAAAATGATGGCTGGCACCGCTGGATAGAAATGGGTTACGCATCTTTATGTGCCATGAGCATGAATGATTAAGAAGAATCTTATCAGGTCTTTACCAGCGGCTGCACACCGAATAAGTCATCATGATCATGCTGATGATTCTCCTTCTTCTTCATCCAGGTAAACTAGTTGATTTTCTCTGTGGACTAAACTGGAGACCGTTTTCATTGCTTTCACACAAAATGCATTCAATGACATCATCTTTCAAAATGCATGATTGCTTTTCTCACTCAAACACAACCACTTGGAAAACTGTCTACAGCACAAACATACTGTTTTCAAAACTGTTAAATGTGAGTTCAAAACATAACATTGAGTTAGACAGCAATTTGGCATTTCCATCATAATACCATATTGAAATATATAGAAAATCAATAAAATATTGTAAAAAAAATACAATTAAATTTGACCACTACAGAGACATTACTTACACGACATTTGAAAATGTCCACAATGTAAGTTTGACAGCCACTCCTGAGAAAACATCCAGTCACAATGAAGCAGAACATCCAGTCACAATGAAGCAGAACATCCAGTCACAATGAAGCAGAACATCCAGTCACAATGAAGCAGAACATCCAGTCACAATGAAGCAGAACATCCAGTCGCAATGAAGCAGAACATCCAGTCACAATGAAGCAGAACATCCAGTCACAGTGAAGCAGAACATCCAGTCACAATGAAGCAGAACATCCAGTCGCAATGAAGCAGAACATCCAGTCACAATGAAGCAGAACATCCAGTCACAATGAAGCAGAACATCTAGTCACAATGAAGCAGCTGCATACTGTCCCCTTTGAGAGGAACTCAGAGTGTGAAGGACCTGAGGGACCAATATGTCCAGGTAAGATGTCTCTATGTCTTACCTTATCATTGGACAAAGAGCTCCAGTGGATGGTCCTGGTCAGAGGGCCAGCGTACTGTACCAATGTGTGCAGTGATATCCTCAGAGGGCCAGCGTACTGTACCAATGTGTGCAGTGATATCCTCAGAGGGCCAGAGTACTGTACCAATGTGTGCAGTGATATCCTCAGAGGGCCAGAGTACTGTACCAATGTGTGCAGTGATATCCTCAGAGGGCCAGAGTACTGTACCAATGTGTGCAGTGATATCCTCAGAGGGCCAGAGTACTGTACCAATGTGTGCAGTGATATCCTCAGAGGGCCAGAGTACTGTACCAATGTGTGCAGTGATGTCCTCAGAGGGCCAGCGTACTGTACCAATGTGTGCAGTGATATCCTCAGAGGGCCAGAGTACTGTACCAATGTGTGCAGTGATATCCTCAGAGGGCCAGAGTACTGTACCAATGTGTGCAGTGATATCCTCAGAGGGCCAGCGTACTGTACCAATGTGTGCAGTGATATCCTCAGAGGGCCAGAGTACTGTACCAATGTGTGCAGTGATATCCTCAGAGGGCCAGCGTACTGTACCAATGTGTGCAGTGATATCCTCAGAGGGCCAGAGTACTGTACCAATGTGTGCAGTGATGTCCTCAGAGGGCCAGAGTACTGTACCAATGTGTGCAGTGATATCCTCAGAGGGCCAGAGTACTGTACCAATGTGTGCAGTGATATCCTCAGAGGGCCAGAGTACTGTACCTATGTGTGCAGTGATATCCTCAGAGGGCCAGCGTACTGTACCAATGTGTGCAGTGATATCCTCAGAGGGCCAGAGTACTGTACCAATGTGTGCAGTGATATCCTCAGAGGGCCAGAGTACTGTACCAATGTGTGCAGTGATATCCTCAGAGGGCCAGCGTACTGTACCAATGTGTGCAGTGATATCCTCAGAGGGCCAGCGTACTGTACCAATGTGTGCAGTGATGTCCTCAGAGGGCCAGAGTACTGTACCAATGTGTGCAGTGATATCCTCAGAGGGCCAGAGTACTGTACCAATGTGTGCAGTGATATCCTCAGAGGGCCAGAGTACTGTACCTATGTGTGCAGTGATATCCTCAGAGGGCCAGCGTACTGTACCAATGTGTGCAGTGATGTCCTCAGAGGGCCAGAGTACTGTACCAATGTGTGCAGTGATATCCTCAGAGGGCCAGAGTACTGTACCAATGTGTGCAGTGATATCCTCAGAGGGCCAGAGTACTGTACCAATGTGTGCAGTGATGTCCTCAGAGGGACTGCTGTTACCCACACCAGTGATTGTACAGGATGCACCTCATCACATTTTGGATGACCTCACTGGAAGGCTTGTCCCAGTGAAGGGGTAGGCGGGGTGACCTGTGTGAACATGGCGAGGCGTTGGCATGGCGTTGGCGTGGTGTTGGCTCAGGCAGTCAGAACAGTTCGCAGTTTGAAAAAACTAATGTTAAAATGTGATCTGTATTTATTCATTATAATGTTACAATCAGGTGACAGCATGGATGGTGCAGTGGGTAGCACTGCCACCTCACAGCAAGGAGGTCCTGGGTTAAAATCCCCATCGGCTAGGGCCTCTCTGTGCGGAGTTTGCATGTTCTCCCCGTGTTCGTGTGGGTTTCCTCTGGGTACTCTGGTTTCCTCCCACAGTCCAAAGACATGCAGGTTAGGCTGATTGAAGAGTCTAAATTGCCCATAGGTATGAGTGTGTGAGTGAATGGTGTGTGTGCCCTGCGATGGACTGGCGACCTGTCCAGGGTGTATTCCTGCCTTTCGCCCAATGTATGCTGGGATAGGCTCCAGCCCCCCTGCGACCCTGTTCAGGATAAGCGGGTTAGGATAATGAATGAATGAATGAATGTTACAATCAGTAGTAGCAAGCCTTCAAATAGAATGATTATTGCCCTGATTCTGTGGAATTGAAACAAATATTAACTTGTGGGGCTTCGCGGAAAAAGACAAGTTGTTCGTTTTTAAATAACAACTTTATTAGCGTGGAAAACATGTTATTTCTCATTTGTCAGCTATAACCACTAATTCAAGTCGCGTAACTGACGTCACCTCACTTGTGCGCCTCTCAAACGCCTCCACAAACTATAAAACAAATATTAACCATTAAACCATTTTTTTTTAGCCTTACAACGATTTCTCAGTCTCATTCAGAAATACTTTTGAGAAGTATTCATATTTTGTTACATCATACAGAGGTACTTAAACTTCGTCTAAAAATATTGCCATGTTTGCTTCCATTTAAACATCTAGGATTGGGGAATAACAATATCAAAATTCAAAATATCGGTTTCCAGTGACTCTTGGAAAGAACCTGGATTTGCATGTTTTTAATGTGTGGCTATCACAGAAATTGTAAACCAATCTTGTCTTTTTGTGAATCGTATTATAATAGATGCATCCTTGTGCAAAAAAACAAACAACAAATGTGTTTGCTGGCACCTAGTGACTAGGCTGTAATAGTGCAGCTATCATGTTCTTCACATATCTGGTTGAGTATTCCTCAGGTTCCCTTTGGCTGTGGGAATATCTTCATACACGTTTTGCTAATACCACAGTAAAATGTTCATACATGTTTGACTTGTACCACAGTAAAATGTTCATACATGTTTGACTTGTACCACAGAAACATGCAGAACTCAAGCAGGGGGGTCCAATCGTATCTGAAAGGGCCGGTGTGGGTGCAGGGTTCTGTTTTAGCTCAGCACTACCACACCTGATTTAATTAATCAAGGTCTAATTAAAGTCGAGTATAAGTATAACTTGAATAAATGCTATATATAGAATATGTAATATTCTAATATTTTGAGATACTGGATTTTTGGGCCATAATCTGTAAACCATAATCATCAAGATTAAAACTAGGTGCATCTCAAAAAATTAGAATATCGTGGAAAAGTTCATTTTCTTGTTTTAATCTTGATGATTATGGCTTACAAATTATGACCTGAAAATCAAAAATCCAGTATCTCAAAATATTAGAATATTACATAAGACCTTAAAAGGATTTAAAATACAGAAATGTCAACCTTGAAAAGTATGTTAATTTATGCACTCAATACTTGGTCGGAGCTCCTTTTGCACGAATTACTGCATCAATGCGGCGTGGCATGGAGGCAGTCAGCCTGTGGCACTGCTGAGGTGTTATGAAGCCCAGGTCAGCCTGTGGCACTGCTGAGGTGTTATGAAGCCCAGGTCAGCCTGTGGCACTGCTGAGGTGTTATGAAGCCCAGGTCAGCCTGTGGCACTGCTGAGGTGTTATGAAGCCCAGGTCAGCCTGTGGCACTGCTGAGGTGTTATGAAGCCCAGGTCAGCCTGTGGCACTGCTGGGGTGTTATGGAAGCCCAGGTTGCTTTGAGTGAACCATGCCATGTCATCAGCAGATGACATGGCACCCCAAATCATCACTGACTATGGAAACTTCACACTGGACTTCAAGCAACTCTGCCTCTCCACTCTTCCTCCAGACTGATTTCCTAATGAAATGCAAAAATGCATCTGAAAGAGGACTTTGGACCACTGAGCAACGGTCCAGTTCTTTCTCTCCTTAGCCCAGGTAAGACGCTTCTAACGTTGTCTCTGGTTTCAGGAGAGTGGTGTAGCAGTGTGGTGTAGCAGTGTGCTGTGGTGTAGCAGGGTGGTGTAGCAGGGTGGTGTTGTAGGGTGGTGTAGCAGTGTGCTGTGGTGTAGCAGAGTGGTGTAGCAGGGTGGTGTAGTAGTGTGTTGTGGTGTAGCAGTATGCTGTGGTGTAGCAGAGTGGTGTAGCAGTGTTGTGTGGTGTAGCAGGGTGCTGTGTTGTGTTTTAAGAATGCAAGTGTTCTCTTTGGTGGAAGACACCACTGTCATTCTGCCTCTGCAAGGCAGTGTGAACTGGGCATAGTGTGGCTCAGGGCGGGCGACTAGTTGCCTGGAATGATTGTGTCTTACTTCTTATCTGCTAGTCAATCAGATGAACATTGTCTGCCTGCTAAACCTGCACAGAACTGTAGGAGGGGCTAGAGCTATAGGAAAATTCTACATGTGGGTGTAGTCTATGGGCTGGTAGGTGGGGTTTGTGTAGTTTTTGTGTGGGAGGGGTCTGTTTACTCGCACAGGATTGGCTGAGGCAGGGCTGACAGATGCCCCGCCCAGCAGGAAGGTGAAGGAGTTGGCAGAAGTGGGCGTGTCCAGGCCTCCTGGCCCAGGCGAGGCAGTGCTGAGGGACGGGAAGGGCTGGTACCCATCATCCACCTGCAGGGGGAGCTGTGCTGTGGCTGAGCCCTGGGGCCCATTCTCCACTGAGCCCTGGGGCCCATTCTCCACTGAGCCCTGGGGCCCATTCTCCGCTGAGCCCTGGGGCCCATTCTCCACTGAGCCCTGGGGCTGGTACCCATCATCCACCAGCAGGGCTGAGCCCTGGGGCCCATTCTCCACTGAGCCCTGGGGGCCATTCTCCACTGAGCCCTGGGGGCCATTCTCCACTGAGCCCTGTGGCTGGTACTGCCCTGAGCCCTGGGGCCCATTCTCCGTTGAGCCCTGGGGCCCATTCTCCGCTGAGCCCTGGGGCTGGTACTGCCCTGAGGACAGGGCAGGCTGTGGGGGGGCCCGGGGGGGCTGCAGCAATGTGGAGGTGATCCCCGAGGGAGAGGCAGGGTGAGCCTGGGGAACACACCAGTGGGACGTCCTGCTCGGGGCCTGCTGGTAGCACCTCATGAGCGGGGTGCTGCTGGAGTCAGGAGAACACATACTCCACCCGTTCTCCTCCCCAGGAACCTCCCCCGAATCCTCATTCGAAAGGAACACTTCCACCCTGTCATAGGGGCACTTCTCAAGGTCCAGCGTCTGGGAGGAAAACATCTGAGAGCAAGAAGAACAAATCAGACCACTCACCTCCATTAGCAACCATTTACAGGTATAGAGCAAGTATGGGACACCTGTAGAACAGGGGCATTATCCGACACATGTATAACAGGTGCAGTGTGGTACTGAAGACTCACTGTTGGAGTTGACAAGTCCTGCGGGACCCTTGGCTTGGAAATAATAGGAAACAGAGTCTCCTTTATCCTGTCACACAGAGAGAACCAGGACATTGTGAGGCCCGGATATGCACTTCACTGTCACAATTTTCTTAAAAAAATCATCTGTCCCATGATTTGTACAAAAACAAAACACCATCTGCTCCTACCAATTCCTCTTCTGGTAGCAGATAATAGTGAAGATGAGGTAGAAGGCCATTGCGCTCAGGGTGCTGAAGATCAACCGACAAGCTGCAGAAAAAGGGAGCAGACAGTGTGTCCGTATGTCACATTACCAATAGCACTCGATAACAACGATACTCCATCATTACGAACAGTGCTGCTATTTTAACAATCACTACGAGCCTCCATCATTACTAACAGTGCTGCTATTTTAACTATCACTACGAGCCTCCATCATTACTAACAGTGCTGCTATTTTAACAATCACTACGAGCCTCCATCATTACTAACAGTGCTGCTATTTTAACAATCACTACGAGCCTCCATCATTACTAACAGTGCTGCTATTTTAACAATCACTACGAGCCTCCATCATTACTATCACTTTGACACTAATTTCAGAACCTTGCGGTCATTTTTCAGAACTCTAAACACTTTTTTCAATTACTTGGATACAATATACATAAACCAAATATAATTTGTTTGCTGAACCAAATCACTTGTTCTCAATGGCACAACTTAACTTTCAAAGTATAACATTTCAAAATGAAATACACATTGCATTTGATAGTCTTTTCATTCATTACAATATATCTAACTACTAATGTATCCAACTACTGAAAATAATAAGTAACTGGAACATTACTCCTACAGCATAGTTTTATGGAAACAGATTAGTTGTAACAACATTTCATGTTTAGATCATGAATGTTTTAGGATAAACAGGGCGGCCTGTAGCCGGTCGGTGGTTCTAATCCCGGTGTAGCCACAATAAGATCCTCACAGCCGTTGGGCCCTTGAGCAAGGCCCTTAACCCTGTATTGCTCCAGGAGAGGATTGTCTCCTGCTTAGTCTAATCAACTGTATGTCGCTCTGGATAAGAGCGTCTGCCAAATGCCAATAATGTAAATACATTTATTGACACCAATTACTTTGGAACAGGATCAATTTTACCACATTATGACTGAATGTAAGATTTCATCTTTCTTTGTCTCAGGGATTTTCAACCTTTTTTGACATGCCAGATGATCCATGTTAGAATACAGATCAAGGTGGTCAATGGAATTGTAGACTGCCAAGAGGTGGCCATGTTTCTCGTCTTAGAGGTGGGGGGGAGATGCAACAGTTCATTGCATTCACAAAATGCATCAAAACTACCAAACCACTGCAAACATGTCTCAAAGGAAAAGCACCAGCACTAGATTTTTTGGGTCAATCATAGAACAATTGTTATGTTCCCGAGTTCTGTCTGTTAGTTTATCATTGTTTATTATTGTTATTCTTGTAATTTATTATTTTTTCATATTCATGTCTGGTGCTCTGTTTATATTCATTAGTCTTTGCACTCGTCTTCCCCTGTGATGTCTGAGTCTGAATGTTTACGAGCCCAGTCACTCCCCTGTCTGCGTGCTTCACTATTCAGGTGTTTACGGTAGTTCCGGGGTTCAACCTTCCTTCCAATCTTGCATTCCCTACTTCCTGCTTTCTCTCCAATTCATGTTTGTACATAGCACTAATATACTAATCCCAACTAACAGAATTTGTACAGTAATAATTATATATGTTCATCAAACTAACAAACTAACATTCACTAGTTTTGGGTATTTGTAATTTAAATCCGTCGTGATGAAGAGGGAGCTGAGCCGGAAGGCGAAGCTCTTGATTTACCGGTCAATCTACGTCCCAACCCTCACCTATGGTCACAAGCTTTGGGTAGTGACCGAAAGAACAACATTGCATATACAAGCGGCTGAAGAGATAGAGATAGGGTGAGGAGCTCGGACATCCGGAGGGAGCTCGGAGTAGAGCCGCTGCTCCTTCGCGTTGAAAGGAGCCAATTGAGGTGGTTCAGGCATCTGATCAGGATGCCTCCCGGGCGCCTCCCTTTGGTGGGCACATCCAACTGGGCGGAGACCCCGAGATAGACCCAGAACCTGCTGGACAGATTATATATCTCTCCTGGCCTGGGAACGCCTCGGAATCTCCCAGGAGGAGCTGGACTGCGTTGCTGGGGAGAGGGACGCCTGGAATACCCGGCTTTGCCTACTGCCACTGCGACCCGACTCCGGATAAGCGGGTGATGATGGATGGATGGAGGTCATTTAAATCACGTAACTAACTTACTAACGCATCTCCAGTTTCAATTCTGTTCTGTAACTCTGCCTCCCTATTCTATTACTGAATACTTGCTTAGTTTCAGCGAAGTATTTGCACCTGTCTCTCTGTATCTCTGCATCTCCTGATTCTGTGCAATTGTCTATTCCCGAGGCCGGAGCCGTTTGTATTACATGTGTGTCTTTGTGAATCCAGTTCGCGTTTTCATTTCCCCCTCATTATTGTCCTATTACCATTTCATGCGTTTCACCTGATGTTTATTTGTTAGACCGCCCTCACTCCCATGCCCCGCCTGGTTTGTCTCATTCCCCTGTGTATTTATACCTGTCCTTCTCAGTTGCACCTTACTAGCTTGTCTTGTCCTGTTTGAGTCCCAAGCCCTTAAATTCCTCCCCCCAGTTCTAGCGCCCTTGTTCCCGAGCCCTTGTTCCCAAGCCTTTGCTCTTGTGGCATTCTGTCCGGTTGGTTTCTGTTTTCTATTTTTTCTTGTTTATGACCCCTGCCTCTTCTTTTGGATCAGCTTTGGTACCTTTGCCTGTGTGGTCTGACCCCTGGTTTTTGATCTTGGCCTGTTTTTTGACTCTGCTCTGTCTGCCCCTGCATTTACATTAAACCTGCCATTTTTCCACACCCCTGTGTGCTTCTGCTTCCTCTGCTCCGCGTTGCATGACAACAATGATCTAAAAAACACTAACATCCAGTGGCATTAGAGTAGAAGCACTATTTTCAGTCTGTGATTTGCAAATTGGGACTGTAGGAATGTATAGATTTTGGTGGTTCAGCCTGATTTTTTGTGAAAAGCAATGAAACAAATTATTCAGTTTGGTCCACATACAGTGCTCTTGTGTGACGTTCCTCACAGTATGTTGTAATTATATTTTTTTACAGTATTTTCTTCAATTATTCCACTTTCTTCGACTATTTCCACTATTCCCTTTATTACGAACTTGATACATGTTTAAACATGGATCAAGTATTTCTAACTGCAGTGTTAAAGTATTGTAAAAACAACTAAACAGTGAAGCTATAGGTATCTTGTGTGTGGGTGATCTAAACCAATGTTCCTGTAGTGTACATGATAAATCAGTTACTCGAACCAATGAGTGTGGAAGTGCAATATTTCTTCAAAGATATGAATGCACAATGCATGCCAAAGTGATTGTAAAAAAACTGTATAACAGTAGATGCCAGCCACAACAACAGGATGTTACAACAACCCCAACAGGATGTGACAACAACCCCAACAGGATGTCTCCTGTTACAACAACCCCCCCCCCCCCCCATTGCTGGAAGTGGCGTGTCAGCTCATGTCACAGCTGTTGTCCTGTGTGACACACAACCCTACTTCTCCTCAGCCCTGCTTCAAATGAGCAAATGAGCTACTGTTTTTGTACTTGAAAAAAAAAAGTATTTACAGGTATTTTCTGGCAGTACATTTCTGCAAAATGTACAATACATGATTTTTATAGCAAACAAATCAAAAAAATTTTGAACCACAGCAGAAGAAACCATCAATAAAATCATGCTTGTAAGTCGGCCACCAAGAGGTTTTTTCTTGTTGTGCTTCAGGATCTAAACGTGTTAATCCACCAATGTCTCATGTCACCTGATTCTGTGACTGGAACCAGGTACTGGAGCGTGGCTTCTGGCCCTTCCCCAGCTGAATTGTAGGCTGTCACTTTGAATGTGCACCACCCGGGGGGGACGTTCCTCATCGTGTAATCTCTGGCATCAGGGTTTTTGATGTTTTCTGGCAAGGAAATAACAAAAGACTATATCCGGGAGGAATGAAAGTTGATGCAGACATTGGGCGGTGCCATCCTGGCTTTGCCCCTGGTTATTGCTGGCGAGACAAGATCAGCCATTATGTATTCTCAGATCAGCCTACAGTCTGATCCAGGGGCAGGATAAGGCCCTAGTGAATGTGCGGTCTGATCAATAGACAATGGCTACATTCTGTTGAACCTTGACCTTCATGGGTAAGCCTTCACCACAGTAACGTTACTGGTAGGTATGTGTCTGCTCTCTAACTCTAAAATACATTCATTTAAATCTCTGACCTGTCCCCCATTTTTCAGGATCTGTTTTACAGTTTTGATTGTTTCAGGGCAATAAGTGGCTGTGAATACCTTCGTACTTATAGCCTGAGGAAGAATTCAGATAGATGTGGTATCCACAGATGAACCCATGCTGGCCCTCCGGAGGAACCATATCCCAGTGAAACTGAACTCCAGACCCACTTGGATTGCCTTCCAATTTCTGCACCGTCTTGTTGGGAGCTGCTCACAGAGAAGGGGGGACTGGCTCAGTGGATGCTCTAACATAACAGAAGGTAATGGCGGGACTGGCTGAATGGATGTACAAACATAACATAACAGAAGGTAATGGTGAGAACAGGCCATTCCTAATAACTTTGTTAATCCATTTAATGAACTTAAAAACCTCTTTCAAATCCACCCTAAGCCTTTTACGAAACTTAAAGAGATTAAGCATCCTAAATCTATCCTCATAACTCTTATCTTTTATACATGGAATCAATCTGCCTGCCCTTCTCTGAACCTTTTCCTGTGCCTCTATATCTTTCTTAGAGTGGTCCCCAGAACGGCACACAGTACTCCAAGGAAATCGCTTTGAACAGGTGGCTTTGAACAGTTAGCAGCAGAAAACCGGAGAGATAAAAACACCACTTAACTATAAGCTTAGCTAGCTAACTTACTGTACTGCACAAAGAAAAACTGCGCTAACTTTAAATGAACAATATAATCCACTAATTTAGTGTGGCTGCTTGACTTTAGAAAGAAGTAAGAGAAAAGAGCCATTATAAAGCGTAGCTTGCTAACTAGTACTTTATTTATCTCTGGACAAAAATACACCTGAAATATTATCCGGAATCCATGTATACTTCACTACAGTTAACGAAAAGGGGGGTATTTTCATGTTCTCTTATGTTCTCGATGGGCTGAATGCCGGTTCTCCTCATGGTGGATTCTCGTGTTGGTCAGTCACAGAAGCTCAGCCTGGCCTGCTCACCCATCTCCTCAGCGTATCCCTCCTTCCTGGCGAGCAGGTGTGGCCGGCCCTGACTGCAAGCGTAGATGGACAGCAGGTACCTCACGCCGGCTTGAAAGTGCTCTGAGGAGGGAAAACAGCAGAGAGAGTGAGGAAATTCATCCTCTGGGTCCGAGCACACGCAAATGAGCCAAGGCATCATGACCACTCATAGATGAAGCAAATAATGTTGACAATCTCATAACAACAGTGCATGGCAAGGTCTGGGATATATTAGACAGCAGGTGTAAATACCTGAACGACTTTGACAAGGGCCAAATCATTATGGCCAAATGCCTGGGTCAGAGCATCTCAGAAATGGCAAGGCCTGTAGGGTGCTCCCATCCAGCAGTGGTGAGTACCTACTGACAGTGATCCAGCAGTGGTGAGTACCTACTGACAGTGATCCAGCAGTGGTGAGTACCTACTGACAGTGATCCAGCAGTGGTGAGTACCTACTGACAGTGATCCAGCAGTGGTGAGTACCTACTGACAGTGATCCAGCAGTGGTGAGTACCTACTGACAGTGATCCAGCAGTGGTGAGTACCTACTGAAAGTGATCCAGCAGTGGTGAGTACCTACTGACAGTGATCCAGCAGTGGGGAGTATGTACTGACAGTGATCCAAAGGGACAAACCCCGGCCTGGTGACAGGGTGCTGACCCAAGGCTATTGGGTCAGCACCTGCAGTACCTCTTACCTGCGAACCTGCTCAGTACCTCTTACCTATGTTACAGGAGGACCATCACAACACAATGTAACACAATGTTACAGGAGGACCATCACAACACAATGTAACACAATGTTACAGGAGGACCATCACAACACAATGTTACAGGAGGACCATCACAACACAATGTAACACAATGTTACAGGAGGACCATCACAACACAGTGTAACACAATGTTACAGGAGGACCATCACAACACAATGTAACAGAATGTTACAGGAGGACCATCACAACACAATGTAACACAATGTTACAGGAGGACCATCACAACACAGTGTACCACAATGTTACAGGAGGACCATCACAACACAATGTAACAGAATGTTACAGGAGGACCATCACAACACAGTGCATTGCCCCCACCAGCATATGGGTCAGACTGCCCATGCTAACCCCTGTCCACCATTGAAAGCGCCTACAATGGGCAGGTGAGTGTCGGAACTGGACCTTGGAGCAATGGAAGAAGGTTGTCTGGTCCAATGATTCCTGTTTTCCTTTACATCATGTGGATGTCTGGATACATGTTCACTGTTTATCTGGTGAAACCTACTTTCAGCTGGTAAGAAGTAGCTTATTCACTTAGAGTTACGATGTGTTGTGTTTTCAGAGATGCTCTTCTGCATACCACTGTTGTGGTGTGTGGTTATTTGCATTACTGTCACCTTCCTGTGTGTTCTGATCAGTCTGGCCCTTTCCCTCTGACGTCTCATTAACAAAGCGTTTCTGTCTGCAGAACTGCTGCTCACTGGATTTTTTTTCTTGCATCATTCTTTGCAAACTCTAGAGACTAGTGTGCATGAAAATACCAGGAGATAAACAGATTCTGAGATACTCAAACCACGCTGTCTGCCACCAACAATCATTCAACAGTCAATAAGATCACATTTTTTCCCCATTCTGATGGTTGATGTGAACATTATCTGAAGCTCCTGACCTGTACCTACATGACTGTATGCATTGCACTGCTGCCACACAATTGGCTGATAATAATAATAATGAGAAAGTCGCATGAATAAGTAGGTGCTATAATATATCAATAATGTTATTTTTCATGGGTCTAGTTCCCATGGTGACTAACTAAAAGCGCGGATCTGGCCTCACTTGGTGGAATCGATGCCGAGGGGTGTGGCACCTTCATCCACTCAACCCTCCAGTCCTGCTGGTGGGCGGGGCCCCACTCCACGATGTACCCACAGATGGCACCAGCACTAGCAGGCCAGGACAGGTTGAAACCCCCGCCAGAGCCAGAGACTCTGTCTGCAAACACAACACAGCCCAGATCACACACACACACACACACACACTGCACAATCTGCAAACACAACACAGCCCAGATCACACACACACACACACACACACACTGCACAATCTGCAAACACAACACAGCCCAGATCACACACACACACACACACACTGCACAGTGCAAACACAACACAGCCCACATCACACACACACACACACACACACACACTGCACAATCTGCAAACACAACACAGCCCAGATCACACACACACACACACACACACACACACACACAAACACTGCACTGTCTGTGACCAACAATCATTCCACGGTCAAAGGCACTTAGATCACATTTTTTCCTAATTCTGAAGGTTCATGTGAACATTAACTGAAGCTCCTGACCAATATCTATATGATTGTATGCATTGCACTGCTGCCACACAATTGGCTGATTCGATAATCGCATGAATAAGTATGTGCAATAAAATAAAACGTTCATAATAAAGTGCTCTGTGAGTGTATCTACTGTAATATCCTGTAGTCATTTTCTCCCTTTCCCAGATTCTGTCCCAAACTCAGAAATTAGAGGCCTGATCAGCTGATCAGGTGGGCGTACCTGTGGCAACAGGTGAGGCCTCTGGGACCCAGACGCTGGAGGGAGGGGAGGAGCCAGCGGAGTTGAAGGCGGTAACCCTGGCGACCCCGTCCCCCAGGTCCGAAAGGAGGAAGCTGTGCTCTCCGGGAGGCACTGAGGAAAACTGCTCCCCCCTGGAGCTGTTCCACGCCACCGCATAGCGCAGGCTGTGGCCCTGCGGGACAGGCAGCGTGCAAAGGAAGGATGGCCAGAGTCAGTCAGTACCTCTTACCTGAGAACCTGCAGTACCTCTTACCTGAGAACCTGCAGTACCTCTTACCTGAGAACCTGCTCAGTACCTCCTACCTGAGAACCTGCAGTACCTCTTACCTGAGAACCTGCTCAGTACCTCCTACCTGAGAACCTGCAGTACCTCTTACCTGAGAACCTGCAGTACCTCTTACCTGAGAACCTGCTCAGTACCTCTTACCTGAGAACCTGCAGTACCTCTTATCTGAGAACCTGCAGTACTTCTTACCTGAGAACCTGCAGTACCTCTTACCTGAGAACCTGCAGTACCTCTTACCTGAGAACCTGCAGTACCTCTTACCTGAGAACCTGCTCAGTACCTCCTACCTGAGAACCTGCAGTACCTCTTACCTGAGAACCTGCTCAGTACCTCTTACCTGAGAACCTGCAGTACCTCTTACCTGAGAACCTGCTCAGTACCTCCTACCTGAGAACCTGCAGTACCTCTTACCTGAGAACCTGCTCAGTACCTCCTACCTGAGAACCTGCAGTACCTCTTACCTGAGAACCTGCAGTACATAAAGTGGGCCTGGCCTTCCAGAGAAGCGGCGGGAGCTTTGCTTTGTCTTTTGCGTTTGAGATCAGTTTGAAATACATATGTTTTTACGTAATTAAACCCTAAATGTGAAACAGTTGCGAAGTCTCTCCTGCCGTTTTCTTTGTTACCTTGAGCCGGTAACAACCTCTTACCTGAGAACCTGCAGTACCTCTTACCTGAGAACCTGCTCAGTACCTCTTACCTGAGAACCTGCTCAGTACCTCTTACCTGAGAACCTGCAGTACCTCTTACCTCAGAACCTGCAGTACCTCTTACCTCAGAACCTGCAGTACCTCTTACCTCAGAACCTGCTCAGTACCTGGTCACAGAAATAGCATGCAAGGACTTCTGAACCTGGTGTGAACACATGCCTGTGTGTGGCTCCCTAAAGCTGATGGCCTAGTGCTCTAGTTCAGCATGTGATCAGACACTGTCATTGTTCTGCATTGTCACAATGTCAAGCAGGGGTCTCATAAAGGGTTAATAAAGAAACTTACTTTCCTCATGATGAGAGCTGTGTGACTGCCGTTCATGTGCAACCACACGTCCGGAGCCTCCGGGCCTGCAGACAGAACGCAGTCTCAAGGAAGTGGCTCATGTGGCATGGCTTTACTCTAGGCCTGGGCAGACAGAACGCAGTCTAAAGGAAGTGGCTCATGTGGCATGGCTTTATTCTAGGCCTGGGCAGACAGAACGCAGTCTAAAGGAAGTGGCTCATGTGGCATGGCTTTACTCTAGGCCTGCAGACAGAACGCAGTCTAAAGGAAGTGGCTCATGTGGCATGGCTTTACTCTAGGCCTGGGCAGACAGAACGCAGTCTAAAGGAAGTGGCTCATGTGGCATGGCTTTACTCTAGGCCTGGGCAGACAGAACGCAGTCTAAAGGAAGTGGCTCATGTGGCATGGCCTTACTCTAGGCCTGCAGACAGAACGCAGTCTAAAGGAAGTGGCTCAGGTGGCATGGCTTTACTCTAGGCCTGGGCAGACAGAGCGCAGTCTAAAGGATGTGGCTCATGTGGCATGGCCTTACTCTAGGCCTGCAGACAGAACGCAGTCTAAAGGAAGTGGCTCATGTGGCATGGCTTTACTCTAGGCCTGGGCAGACAGAACGCAGTCTAAAGGAAGTGGCTCATGTGGCATGGCTTTACTCTAGGCCTGGGCAGACAGAACGCAGTCTAAAGGAAGTGGCTCATGTGGCATGGCCTTACTCTAGGCCTGGGCAGACAGAACGCAGTCTAAAGGAAGTGGCTCACGTGGCATGGCCTTACTCTAGGCCTGGGCAGACAGAACGCAGTCTAAAGGAAGTGGCTCATGTGGCATGGCTTTACTCTAGGCCTGGGCAGACAGAACGCAGTCTAAAGGAAGTGGCTCATGTGGCATGGCTTTACTCTAGGCCTGCAGACAGAACGCAGTCTAAAGGAAGTGGCTCATGTGGCCTGGCCTTACTCTAGGCCTGGGCAGACAGAACGCAGTCTATAGGAAGTGGCTCATGTGGCATGGCCTTACTCTAGGCCTGGGCAGACAGAACGCAGTCTATAGGAAGTGGCTCATGTGGCATGGCCTTACTCTAGGCCTGGGCAGACAGAACGCAGTCTATAGGAAGTGGCTCATGTGGCATGGCTTTACTCTAGGCCTGGGCAGACAGAACGCAGTCTAAAGGAAGTGGCTCATGTGGCATGGCTTTACTCTAGGCCTGCAGACAGAACGCAGTCTAAAGGAAGTGGCTCATGTGGCATGGCTTTACTCTAGGCCTGGGCAGACAGAACGCAGTCTAAAGGAAGTGGCTCATGTGGCATGGCCTTACTCTTGGCCTGGGCAGACAGAACGCAGTCTAAAGGAAGTGGCTCATGTGGCATGGCTTTACTCTAGGCCTGGGCAGACAGAACGCAGTCTAAAGGAAGTGGCTCATGTGGCATGGCCTTACTCTAGGCCTGGGCAGACAGAACGCAGTCTAAAGGAAGTGGCTCATGTGGCATGGCTTTACTCTAGGCCTGGGCAGACAGAACGCAGTCTAAAGGAAGTGGCTCATGTGGCATGGCTTTACTCTAGGCCTGGGCAGACAGAACGCAGTCTAAAGGAAGAGGCTCATGTGGCATGGCTTTACTCTAGGCCTGCAGACAGAACGCAGTCTAAAGGAAGAGGCTCATGTGGCATGGCTTTACTCTAGGCCTGGGCAGACAGAACGCAGTCTAAAGGAAGTGGCTCATGTGGCATGGCTTTACTCTAGGCCTGGGCAGACAGAACGCAGTCTAAAGGAAGTGGCTCATGTGGCATGGCTTTACTCTAGGCCTGGGCAGACAGAACGCAGTCTAAAGGAAGTGGCTCATGTGGCATGGCCTTACTCTAGGCCTGGGCAGACAGAACGCAGTCTAAAGGAAGTGGCTCATGTGGCATGGCTTTACTCTAGGCCTGGGCAGACAGAACGCAGTCTAAAGGAAGTGGCTCATGTGGCATGGCTTTACTCTAGGCCTGGGCAGACAGAACGCAGTCTAAAGGAAGTGGCTCATGTGGCATGGCTTTACTCTAGGCCTGGGCAGACAGAACGCAGTCTAAAGGAAGTGGCTCATGTGGCATGGCCTTACTCTAGGCCTGGGCAGACAGAACGCAGTCTAAAGGAAGTGGCTCATGTGGCATGGCTTTACTCTAGGCCTGGGCAGACAGAACGCAGTCTAAAGGAAGTGGCTCATGTGGCATGGCCTTACTCTAGGCCTGGGCCGTGTCCAGCCCCGACAACCTACGGGCAGACTGACTGACGTAGGTACAGTTTGGCACCTGAGAAGGCCATTTGGGCTTTAAAGCAAAGGCCCACATTATTATTGATTCAGGCTACACCCCCGACACACCCACCAAACGGTAGCAAACACACCTCAAAGCCTGTTGCAAAAACATTTCACACCATTGAGAGGAAACATATCGTTCAACACAGAAACCGTAGCAAAACGCTGTCCAATTGAACGTGCCCCTGGAGACAGAATGAAGTCTAATGGAAATGGATCATGTGATATGGAGAATGAAACTAGATCGTGAGAAATCAGTTGTGTGTTCTCATGGATGCCAAGGGAAGCCAAATTTAACTTGGCTTGTCACCAATCAAATGTATCTATAATAACAAACCCCACTGCAGATTTCCTGCATTCTCAGAAAGTCCCGGCGATGGTTTCCTGCTTCCTTGGCCAGTGCAGTGGGATCACATTGATTCAGTTGGAATGGGATTTATAAATTGAGTAATAATCTGGCAGTGAATGTAGCTAGCAGTATTTACCTGCTATTTTATTATAGGCTAATTGTTATGTGCAAGGTTTTAGTGTTTCCACTCCACTGGATCTGTCTCTGGTCATAGGGGACAGCGGGTGTGACGTAACAACTCATTAGCAACATCAGACTGTTGTTCCTGTGAGTGTGTGAGTGTGTGAGTGTGTGAGTGTGTCCGTCCCTCCCTCCCTCCCTCCCTCCCTCCGTCCCTCCCAGGTACTCACTGGTCCTGAAGCTGTGTTTTGAACTCCAGTTGCCCCATTTCCAAAAGTTCTGCTGCATCCCGCATCGCACCAGCAGGGTGTAGTCCATGTTGGGCTTCAGGTGGGTCAGAACCAGCCTGTGCAGCCCCCGTCCTGTATCGTGACTCTGCACACAAAGGGTTAAACCAAATTATAACCGCACTAAAATGTACTCTTCCAACTCCTAAATCATAACAGAAGAGAGTATGTCCTGGAGCAGTCACCTTATTGAAGAGTTGGTTTTCTGGAATGTTTTCTCAAAAGGTTACCCTGGTGAAAAACGCAGCTCAAGCTATGTTTTGAAATAGCTGGTAGTTGGCGACCAGTTAAGACCAACATGGTTTGACCAGCTCAAGCGATGTTTAAGTTGGCCAGCTACCAGCACAGATAAGCTGCCGACACTGACTGGTTGACCAGCTCATACCCAGCTAGACCAGCTTATGACCGGCTTGACCAGCTCAGTTTTCAAATTGGTCAAGCTGCCATAGCTGGATTTCACAGCAGGGTAAGTCAGCATTGTCATGCCGGGCGAAGGTCAGGCCGTAACAGGGGAAGGAACACTGCAAACTGGCGAGTAACTCCAGTCCTCTCTGCCTAACCAAATCTAAATAAAGCTGACTAATACTCCAATCCTGTCTGTGTAACCAAATCTAAATAAAGCTGACGAATACTCCAGTCCTGTCTGTGTAACCAAATCAAAATAAAGCTGACTAATACTCCAATCCTGTCTGTGTAACCAAATCTCAATAAAGCTGACGAATACTCCAGTCCTGTCTGTGTAACCAAATCTAAATAAAGCTGACGAATACTCCAGTCCTGTCTGTGTAACCAAATCAAAATAAAGCTGACTAATACTCCAATCCTGTCTGTGTAACCAAATCTCAATAAAGCTGACTAATACTCCAGTCCTGTCTGTGTAACCAAATCTAAATAAAACTGACTAATACTCCAGTCCTGTCTGTGTAACCAAATCTAAATGAAGCTGACTAATACTCCAGTCCTGTCTGTGTAACCAAATCTAAATAAAGCTGACTAATACTCCAGTCCTGTCTGTGTAACCAAATCTAAATAAAGCTGACTGATACTCCAGTCCTGTCTGTGTAACCAAATCTAAATAAAGCTGACTAATACTCCAGTCCTGTCTGTGTAACCAAATCTAAATGACGCTGACTAATACTCCAGTCCTGTCTGTGTAACCAAATCTAAATAAAACTGACTAATACTCCAGTCCTGTCTGTGTAACCAAATCTAAATGAAGCTGACTAATACTCCAGTCCTGTCTGTGTAACCAAATCTAAATAAAGCTGACTAATACTCCAGTCCTGTCTGTGTAACCAAATCTAAATAAAGCTGACTAATACTCCAGTCCTGTCTGTGTAACCAAATCTAAATAAAGCTTACTAATACTCCAGTCCTGTCTGTGTAACCAAATCTAAATAAAGCTGACTAATACTCCAGTCCTGTCTGTGTAACCAAATCTAAATAAAGCTGACTAATACTCCAGTCCTGTCTGTGTAACCAAATCTAAATAAAGCTGACTAATACTCCAGTCCTGTCTGTGTAACCAAATCTAAATAAAGCTGACTAATACTGTCTGTGTAACCAAATCTAAATAAAGCTGACTAATACTGACTAATATTGTCCCTATGGAAGGATGCAATCCAGCTGGACCACCCTCAATAAGCAGAGTCAGTATACGGCAAGCAGAGGGGAGAGCAGAGGGGAGAGCAGAGGGGTGAGCAGAGGGGAGAGCAGAGGGGAGAGCAGAGGGGAGAGCAGAGGGACAGAGGGGAGAGCAGAGGGGAGAACAGAGGGGTGAGCAGAGGGGAGAGCAGAGGGGAGAACAGAGGGGTGAGCAGAGGGGTGAGCAGAGGGGAGAGCAGAGGGGAGAGCAGAGGGGTGAGCAGAGGGGTGAGCAGAGGGGAGAGCAGAGGGGAGAGCAGAGGGGTGAGCAGAGCCAAGGTTGGGGTCACTTTGTTGTACTTCGCACTGGATAAGAGCATCTGCTAAACGCCTGTAATGTAATGTAATGTAATGTAATGCAATGAGGGAGAACAGGGTGGAGCACTGGGCCAAACAAATCAAAAGGGCGAGGCAAGATTCAGTGAAGAAAGATAAAGTCATACACCAAATCCAATCAGGAAACAAATAAAAAAGGGCGACTACAGAAGTTTACAAAGTGATCAATAATCCATATGTCACACACGTAAAGATTTGCAGAGCTAGTCTACAAAGATCAGTACAAACGGTGCCTTTCAAAGGAAAGAGCCACAAGCAAAATGGCTGATCTGGGGAAAACCATAGGCAAAGATAGTCGTGCATGCAACAAAGATGCACATACACTCACCAAGCACTTTATTAGGAACATTCTTACTTTATCAGCCAATTGTGTGGCAGCAGTGCAATGCATACAATCATGTAGGTACGACTCAGGAGCTTCAGTTAATGTTAAATGTTCAACCATCACAATGGGGGGTGTAAGTGACTTTGACTGTGAAATGACTGTTGGTGGCAGACAGAGTGGTTTGGGTATCTCAGAAACTGCTGATCTCCTGGGATTTTCACGCACACTAGTCTCTAGAGACTGCAAAGAATGGTACAAAAAACACAAATCCAGTGAGCAGCAGTTCTGCAGACAGAAACGCCTTGTTAATGAGAGACGTCAGAGGAGAATTGCCAGACTGGTCAAAGCTGACAGGAAGGTGACAGTAATGCAAACCACACACTGCAACAGTAGTATGCAGAAGAGCATCTCTGAACACACAAGACATCATAACTCTAAGTGGATAGGGCTGTTCCTGGAGATCTACCATGGTGTATTTCTACCCTAATTTAGCACATCTGATTCTACTAAGCCTAGCAGCTAAAAGAGATCTCTAACTGTTGAATGAGGTGTGCTTTATTAGGGTTGGAGTGAAAACCAACAGAACAATAGATCTCCAGGAACAGGGTTGGGCAGCCCGCCGTAAAGGGTTAAAAAGATGAATTCTGAAAAGTATATATATATCTTTTACTTCTGCTATTTTTAGTAGCAGATATGCAGACGTGCCTTTGCTTGCCCATTCCCACTCATTCCACAGAAAAAGACTGTTCTGACAAAGCTCCGCCCCGTCCATCCTGCACTCACCGTGTTGGTGTGGTCTCTGTGTGTCAGCTGCACTCACCGTGTTGGTGTGGTCTCTGTGTGTCAGCTGCACTCACCGTGTTGGTGTGGTCTCTGTGTGTCAGCTGCACTCACCGTGTTGGTGTGGTCTCTGTGTGTCAGCTGCACTCACCGTGCTGGTGTGGTCTCTGTGACTCAGCTGCACTCACTGTGCTGGTGTGGTCTCTGTGTGTCAGCTGCACTCACCGTGTTGGTGTGGTCTCTGTGTGTCAGCTGCACTCACCGTGTTGGTGTGGTCTCTGTGTGTCAGCTGCACTCACCGTGTTGGTGTGGTCTCTGTGTGTCAGCTGCACTCACCGTGTTGGTGTGGTCTCTGTGTGTCAGCTGCACTCACCGTGTTGGTGTGGTCTCTGTGTGTCAGCTGCACTCACCGTGTTGGTGTGGTCTCTGTGTGTCAGCTGCACTCACCGTGTTGGTGTGGTCTCTGTGTGTCAGCTGCACTCACCGTGTTGGTGTGGTCTCTGTGTGTCAGCTGCACTCACCGTGTTGGTGTGGTCTCTGTGTGTCAGCTGCACTCACCGTGTTGGTGTGGTTGTTGTGATTCAGCTGCACTTGGCACAGGAGGGGGAGTGTCTTGTAGGCTTCCACAGCCCAGCTCCACTCAATACTGCTGTTCCCAGCATGCACCTCAGGTGATGTCACTCGCAAAGGGGCCTGCATGCGCACTGTGGACAGACCAAACCTTTTTGAGTGGACGCTCCCCACCTTCGTGTAAGATATGCAGTGCAGGGCGGTCCTGGCCTTGTTCAGAAGCCTAATTGAAGCTGCCTGACCCGGTTCTGACCCGGTTCCTGGAGATCTACTTTCCTGTAGCTTTACATTTCAACTTTAATTTGGCACACCTGATTCTATTATATAACATGATTGGCATTTGGCAGACGCTCTTATCCAGAGTGACGTACAGTTCATTAGACTAAGCAGGAGACAATCCTCCCCTGGAGCAATGCAGGGTTAAGGGCCTTGCTCAAGGGCCCAACGGCTGTGCAGATCTTATTGTGGCTTCACCGGGATTAGAACCACCGACCTTGCGTGTCCCAGTCATTTACCTTAACCACTACGCTACAGGCCGCCCCCTATTAGCAGCTCAACAAGATCTCTAGCTGTTTAATGTGGTGTGCTTGTTAGGGTTGGAGTGCAGGATGGTAGATCCCCTCTTATCCTGAACAGGGTTCATTCATCCATTATCCTAACCTCATACCCACAGGCAATTTATGCTCCAATCAGCCTGACCTGCATGTCTTTGGACTGTGGGAGGAAACTGGAGTACCCGGAGGAAACCCACGCAGACACGGGGAGAACATGCAAACTCCACACAGACAGGCCCCGGCCGACGGGGATTCAAACCCAGGACCTCCTTGCTGTGAGGCGGCAGTGCTACCCACTGCACCATCCGTGCCGCCCTCCCGTTCTCATACATAGTCTTTAATAACACTTTAATTTGCTTTTGCGATACATTTAGTATTCTCATCATGGATTTCTCCAACTTTTTTCATATGAAGCTCCTAACTTCAAAAAACTGTCCTAAATGAAGATTATATTGCAACATATAAGGTAATGTAGGTGGGGTCCATTATAATATAGTATATAGGGTACTGTAGGTGGGGTCTGTTAAAATACAGTATATAGGGTACTGTAGGTGGGGTCCATTATAATATAGTATATAGGGTACTGTATGTGGGTCTGTTATAATACAGTATATAGGGTACTGTAGGTGGGGTCTGTTATAATACAGTATATAGGGTACTGTAGGTGGGGTCTGTTATAATACAGTATATAGGGTACTGTAGGTGGGGTCCATTATAATACAGTATATAGGGTACTGTAGGTGGGGTCTGTTATAATACAGTATATAGGGTACTGTAGGTGGGGTCTGTTATAATACAGTATATAGGGTACTGTAGGTGGGGTCCATTATAATACAGTATATAGGGGTGAGCCGGTGCCTGATTGGGCAGACTGCAGTACATTGCTTTTTGGCACCATTGATAAGCTTTCTCTTATTTTTCCTAAACTGTCCACATTTCTGAAAACCTTTGAGGGGAGAAATAAGCAATGCAGTCAGTTTGATCGCAGCTCCGTGAGCCAGACATGCTGCCCTGACCTGCACTGCAAGCCTCTCTGGAGGAAATGACTGGATTGCGGTTGTTTTCATGACTCGTAGGACACTCGTATTGTAGATGCTGTTCCTACCCAAGATAAAATTCTGAATAAGAGAGAAATGGGGACTTGGTGATGTCATTGAACGGCGATGTCTGGCGCAACCTGCCTCTGTGCCTCAGGTCCGCTCTGTCCGTGAGCTCCATACTGCCAAGCCTGTTTCTGGCAGTCAGGGTCCAGTTCTTCTCGCCCGGACCCAGGGCCACACTGATCATGCATTGCTTTAGTATATTTTCATCTTTGCAGTTCCTGAGAAGTTGCGAGACATAATTAAATCTACCATTATACTGCAAGAGTATTAGTAACAGTACTACTTACCCAGTGTCCTCAGCAATTTGGTCGACCAGCTGTGTTCACACAGTGACCAGTTGCTGAAAGTCCATTCATTCATGAAGCTGAGCGATGGCCAGCAACATCAGCAACTGGGCAACATGAGCAACATGAGCAACTGGGCAACATGAGCAACACGAGCAACTGGGCAACATGAGCAACATGAGCAACTGGGCAACATGAGCAACTGGGCAACATGAGCAACATGAGAAACTAGGCAACATGAGCAACTGGGCAACATGAGCAACACAAGCAACTGAGCAACATGAGCAACATGAGTCACTAGGTAACATGAGCAACATGAGCAACTGGGCAACATGAGCAACTGGGCAACAGGAGCAACTGGGCAACATGAGCAACTGGAGCAACACGAGCAACTGGAGCAACACGAGCAACACAAGCAACTGGGAAACATGAGCAACATGAGCAACTAGGCAACATGAGCAACTGGCAACACGAGCAACATGAGCAACATGAGCAACTGGAAAACATGAGCAACATGAGCAACTAGGCAACATGAGCAACACAAGCAACTGAGCAACATGAGCAACATGAGTCACTAGGTAACATGAGCAACATGAGCAACTGGGCAACATGAGCAACTGGGCAACAGGAGCAACTGGGCAACATGAGCAACTGGAGCAACACAAGCAACTGGAGCAACATGAGCAACACGAGCAACTGAGCAACATGAGCAACTAGGTAACATGAGCAACTGGCAACACGAGCAACATGAGCAACATGAGCAACTGGAAAACATGAGCAACATGAGCAACTAGGCAACATGAGCAACTGGCAACACGAGCAACATGAGCAACTAGGCTACACGAGCAACATGAGCAACTGGAGCAACACGAGCAACACAAGCAACTGGAGCAACACAAGCAACATCAGCAACTGAAAAACATGAGCAACATGAACAACTAGGCAACATGAGCAACATGAGCAACTAGGCAACATGAGCAACTAGGCAACACAAGCAACATGAGCAACTAGCCAACATGAGCAACTAGGCAACACAAGCAACATGAGCAACTGAGCAACGAAAGGTTCCCCGCAGCTTATCTTTCCTCTCACTCTGGTCTTCACCACTAAAGGACAGTTACACACTCTCATTTATTAATATTGAATATTTTCACAAATACAGTTTCACAAGTTCATTTTACCAATTGCTGAGTCAAACTGTGTCTGTGTAGACAAACTAACATGATTTAATGATACAGTTGTGGACAGATACTGTGAATGTATGCGTTAGCGGAGACGCACCTTCCATTCAAGGAGTACAGAGTTTTCCGTTCTCCATACAGTTCTGTGTCACGCTCCAGGTCCCAGTGGCAGGTAAGATTCACCAGGTCTGTCTCACACACCAAGTTCCGGACACTAGGGGGGTCTGAGGGGCGGGGGAGAGGCCCAAAGATCACATGGTTCAGGCTGATCCAATCACTGAACAGTCACATGGTTCAGGCTGATCCAATCACTGAACAGTTACTGCCAGTGGTTCTTGCTCCTGCCACCATCTGAAGTGTGCGACTTAAACATGACTATCTTACCAATATATATGGACAAATATGTGACTTGCTCTAACAGTTGTATCCCACCGGAATTTCTGTGCCACCAAACCATGTTTTTGAGAAAAACGGCTTCAAAGTCACACGTGATGCTGAGAGACTACCGACACTGGGCTAACGGAACTCAAACTTTATTTATAACTGTATTTTTACTCTGAACACTTACTCTTGACATTAAGACATACAGGACATGAAAGTGAATACAGTGCTGTACATTAACATGATTAACGCAGTACTGTACATTAACATGATTAACACAGTACTGTACATTAACATGATTAACGCAGTACTGTACATTAACATGATTAACGCAGTACTGTACATTAACATGATTAACGCAGTACTGTACATTAACATGATTAACGCAGTACTGTACATTAACATGATTAACGCAGTGCTGTACATTAACATGCAGCCACCAGTGCAGCTGATGCCGTTGTTTCTGACTGCTGAATGGTGACAAGCTGGCTAGCCTCCAAACGCACAAATCCAGTGCTTCACTTACACCCCTTATTTTTACTATATTTTTACTCTGAATCTAGCCTTAAGCTGATTATGAAAGGCAAGTTACTGTTCTACAAAATGAAGATGAAAATAGCCAAACAGCCTAAAACTTTTTTTACATACATATGGATTTATGTGAAATTGGCAGTCGCGACTTATGACTGATTATGTTAGATCAGGTCTCATATTACATTACATTACATAACATTACTACAGGTCTCATATTACATTACATTACATTACTACAGGTCTCATATAAAGGCCACGCTCCACATAAAGAATGCATGAATGAACATTAACTAATGTACTGGAGTTGTTAACATGAATGAATCAATAGCCTTAATAGAAACTGCTTTGCCAAGTGTGCAGGAGCAAGAAATGGTGTAAAAAATACTCACAGCCAACAAAAAGAGTGGCATCGGCGCCCCTCGAGGCGTCGCACTGCAGATGGTTGCCGGAGGTCTTGGTCGGCGCCAGGTTGCGCAGGTGCACGGCGAAGCTCCGGTCACTGATGCGGGTCACAGCTGGGGCTATGAGGTTGTATGTGATGTGATGTGATGTCCTGTTTGTGTGCCCCTCACTCATAATGCAGCAGTAATCTACACTACTGCCCACCTCCACCACTCTATCAGTGGAGGGAAACACCTGCAAGGACTTGTGGGAAGAAACATCCATCCCTGGAGAGGAGAGAGGAGTGAATCCACAAAGAATGAGTCGTCACAATTTCAATGTGACTCAATAGCAGCTGTGCGTGTAAGTGTGTGTGTACATCTGTGTGCATGTGTACGTGTGTGTGTAGGCATGTGGGTGCCTGTGAGTGCTTGTGGATGTGTGTATGTGTGTGTCTGTGTGTACTTGGGTGTATGTGTGTGTGCACATGTGTGTCTGTGTGTACTTGGGTGTATGTGTGTGTGCATGTGTATGTGATGATGATGATGATGATGATGATGATACAGACCATCAGCAGTCTGTGTGAAGCTCCAGTGGCTGGTGCGGTTGAGCAGACGGGTTCGGACCCTGGCGCAGTGCGAGGTGCAGTTCAGGGGGATGTCTGAAGTCCAGTTCCACTGCTGCCTTTTCAGGACTGGATTTGGCTCGATGGTCTCCTGCACATTTAACACAACACACCCAGACCGGCACATCACAATCCTGCACATTTAACACAGCATTACGTCACCCAGACCGGCACATCACA
This sequence comes from Conger conger, assembly GCF_963514075.1. Taxonomy (NCBI): domain Eukaryota; kingdom Metazoa; phylum Chordata; class Actinopteri; order Anguilliformes; family Congridae; genus Conger; species Conger conger. Next base: position 49,853,666 of record NC_083771.1, on the reverse strand, counting down.
ATCCTGCAGCCAGGAGCCACTCTCACCCAGACCTGCACATCACAATCCTGCAGCCAAGAGCCACTGTCACCCAGACCTGCACATCACAATCCTGCAGCCAGGAGCCACTGTCACCCAGACCTGCACATCACAATCCTGCATCCAGGAGCCACTGTCACCCAGACCTGCACATCACAATCCTGCATCCAGGAGCCACTGTCACCCAGACCTGCACATCACAATCCTGCAGCCAAGAGCCACTGTCACCCAGACCTGCACATCACAATCCTGCAGCCAGGAGCCACTGTCACCCAGACCTGCACATCACAATCCTGCAGCCAAGAGCCACTGTCACCCAGACCTGCACATCACAATCCTGCAGCCAGGAGCCACTGTCACCCAGACCTGCACATCACAATCCTGCAGCCAAGAGCCACTGTCACCCAGACCTGCACATCACAATCCTGCAGCCAAGAGCCACTGTCACCCAGACCTGCACATCACAATCCTGCAGCCCAGAGCCACTGACACCCAGACCTGCACATCACAATCCTGCAGCCAGGAGCCACTGTCACCCAGACCTGCACATCACAATCCTGCAGCCAAGAGCCACTGTGACCCAGACCTGCACATCACAATCCTGCAGCCAAGAGCCACTGTCACCCAGACCTGCACATCACAATCCTGCAGCCAGGAGCCACTGTCACCCAGACCTGCACATCACAATCCTGCAGCCAAGAGCCACTGTGACCCAGACCTGCACATCACAATCCTGCAGCCCAGAGCCACTGTCACCCAGACCTGCACATCACAATCCTGCATCCAAGAGCCACTGTCACCCAGACCTGCACATCACAATCCTGCAGCCAAGAGCCACTGTGACCCAGACCTGCACATCACAATCCTGCATCCAAGAGCCACTGTCACCCAGACCTGCACATCACAATCCTGCAGCCAAGAGCCACTGTCACCCAGACCTGCACATCACAATCCTGCAGCCCAGAGCCACTGTCACCCAGACCTGCACATCACAATCCTGCAGCCAAGAGCCACTGTCACCCAGACCTGCACATCACAATCCTGCAGCCAAGAGCCACTGTCACCCAGACCTGCACATCACAATCCTGCAGCCAAGAGCCACTGTCACCCAGACCTGCACATCACAATCCTGCAGCCCAGAGCCACTGTGACCCAGACCTGCACATCACAATCCTGCAGCCAGGAGCCACTGACACCCAGACCTGCACATCACAATCCTGCAGCCAAGAGCCACTGTCACCCAGACCTGCACATCACAATCCTGCAGCCAGGAGCCACTGTCACCCAGACCTGCACATCACAATCCTGCAGCCAAGAGCCACTGTGACCCAGACCTGCACATCACAATCCTGCAGCCCAGAGCCACTGTCACCCAGACCTGCACATCACAATCCTGCATCCAAGAGCCACTGTCACCCAGACCTGCACATCACAATCCTGCAGCCAAGAGCCACTGTGACCCAGACCTGCACATCACAATCCTGCATCCAAGAGCCACTGTCACCCAGACCTGCACATCACAATCCTGCAGCCAAGAGCCACTGTCACCCAGACCTGCACATCACAATCCTGCAGCCCAGAGCCACTGTCACCCAGACCTGCACATCACAATCCTGCAGCCAAGAGCCACTGTCACCCAGACCTGCACATCACAATCCTGCAGCCAAGAGCCACTGTCACCCAGACCTGCACATCACAATCCTGCAGCCAAGAGCCACTGTCACCCAGACCTGCACATCACAATCCTGCAGCCCAGAGCCACTGTGACCCAGACCTGCACATCACAATCCTGCAGCCCAGAGCCACTGTCACCCAGACCTGCACATCACAATCCTGCATCCAAGAGCCACTGTCACCCAGACCTGCACATCACAATCCTGCAGCCAGGAGCCACTGTCACCCAGACCTGCACATCACAATCCTGCAGCCCAGAGCCACTGTCACCCAGACCTGCACATCACAATCCTGCAGCCCAGAGCCACTGTCACCCAGACCTGCACATCACAATCCTGCAGCCCAGAGCCACTGTCACCCAGACCTGCACATCACAATCCTGCAGCCAAGAGCCACTGTCACCCAGACCTGCACATCACAATCCTGCAGCCAAGAGCCACTGTCACCCAGACCTGCACATCACAATCCTGCAGCCCAGAGCCACTGTCACCCAGACCTGCACATCACAATCCTGCAGCCAAGAGCCACTGTCACCCAGACCTGCACATCACAATCCTGCAGCCAGGAGCCACTGTCACCCAGACCTGCACATCACAATCCTGCAGCCAAGAGCCACTGTCACCCAGACCTGCACATCACAATCCTGCAGCCAGGAGCCACTGTCACCCAGACCTGCACATCACAATCCTGCAGCCAAGAGCCACTGTCACCCAGACCTGCACATCACAATCCTGCAGCCAGGAGCCACTGTCACCCAGACCTGCACATCACAATCCTGCAGCCAGGAGCCACTGTCACCCAGACCTGCACATCACAATCCTGCAGCCAAGAGCCACTGTCACCCAGACCTGCACATCACAATCCTGCAGCCAGGAGCCACTGTCACCCAGACCTGCACATCACAATCCTGCAGCCAAGAGCCACTGTCACCCAGACCTGCACATCACAATCCTGCAGCCAGGAGCCACTGTCACCCAGACCTGCACATCACAATCCTGCAGCCAAGAGCCACTGTCACCCAGACCTGCACATCACAATCCTGCAGCCAAGAGCCACTGTCACCCAGACCTGCACATCACAATCCTGCAGCCCAGAGCCACTGTCACCCAGACCTGCACATCACAATCCTGCAGCCAAGAGCCACTGTCACCCAGACCTGCACATCACAATCCTGCAGCCCAGAGCCACTGTCACCCAGACCTGCACATCACAATCCTGCAGCCAAGAGCCACTGTCACCCAGACCTGCACATCACAATCCTGCAGCCAAGAGCCACTGTCACCCAGACCTGCACATCACAATCCTGCAGCCCAGAGCCACTGTCACCCAGACCTGCACATCACAATCCTGCAGCCCAGAGCCACTGTCACCCAGACCTGCACATCACAATCCTGCAGCCCAGAGCCACTGTCAAACTAATCAGTAAATCAACTGGCTGGAGTTCACTGCCAGAAGAAACACATTTTGCTGTCTGACCCCTGGACTTTCCTCCTCTGAAAGGGACAAAGCTGATATGTTTAATTATCTTCTGTGTTACTCTGTAAAGCATCTTTGTGACAGTCTCCAGTGAAAAGCGCTATAAAAATAAATCGAATTGAACTGTCTATTTTATGAATATTTGCCATTAAATAAACAGTAAGTTGAATAAACAGGTGCTTACGCTGTGCACAGTCTTTTTGTTTCGGAGAACCTCGATGTCGAAGAGCAGTTGGTCTGTAAGGTTGTGGGTCAAGGGCCTCTGCTCCCAGCTGACAGATATGCGTTGTAGTTCCCAGTCTGTCTCCAGCTTCACTGCCTGTGGCCCGGGGAGCTCTGAAGACCAAATGCAAAAGCTACCCATCCCAGAATGCTCTGCGCCCCCTCCCTGTGAGGGCCGTCCCGGGTCACAGCCCGCACTATTTAAACGCCGTGCGCTTTTGCATTTTGGTATCTTGATGCTGTTTCGATACTCTGGTTCGTGACATGTTTCCTTGATCAGCAGAAATATTTTGAGACTGTACATGCATTAATAATGTACTTCAAACACCAAATTTAAACCTACAGAAACAGAACATTCTATAATAAATTTAAATAGAATATCAAGATGAGAAAAGATATATAGGCAAAAAAACTAAATATTGGCTAAATCAAAATGATGGCTGTTTTGAGATATTGCAATATACACCCAGAGAGCACTTTATTCAGTATTTATTTGACTTATTTAGTCTTCTGCTGCTGTAGCCTATCCAATTACAGGTTTGACGTGTTATATGTTCATAGAACTTCTGCATACCACTGTTGTAATGTGTGGTTATTTGCGTTACTGTCACCTTCCTGTCAGAGCTGATCTGTCTGGCCCTCCTCCTCTGACGTCTCTCAGCAAGTTTCTCCCAGCAGAACTGCAGCTCACTGGAGGTTTTTTGCACCATTCTGAGCAAGCTCTAGAGACTGTTGGATGTGAAAATCCCAGGAGATCAGCAGCTACAGATAATACTCAAAATCAGTGAGATCAAATTTTTTCCCCATTCCGATGGTTGATGTGAACATTACCTAAAGCTCCTGACCCGTATCTGCATGATTTTACGCATTGCACTGCTACACTTGATTGGCATGAATAAGTAGACGTACTGGTGCTCCTAATAAAGTGCTCAGCGAGTGAGTTTTGCAGTATAAAATAGGACCAGGGCATGCTGTGTTTGGAGACAGGTTAGCCTGCAGCTCAGGGCACTGGCGTGTGATTTCGCCGGATTGGCACACGCACCATGCACCTCGTTGCCGTGGTTCTCCTGGAGCTTGAGGACAAAGAGCAGAGCCCAGAGCGCCCGGCTTCCCATGATCCCACGGGCACGTGGAGGGGGGCCACAGAAACACTTCATGCTGAAATTCAGAAACAGGACATCGATATCACGCCACAAGTTATTTAGAAACTTCTAGAGAAAAATGGCAATGGAATAGCGTATATCATATAGTATCATCACATAATAGCATGGCTGACCACTTTTTGAGTGAATATAGATAGCCCTCTAATACTGGTGTTAATAAGCACTATATACTGTACATAATGTATGTATGGACAGTATATGTAAGCATGTTTGTAGCTATGAGTTTCATTCCCCTGCCATCTCACACAGGCAGCACCAGGCCCCTACACTCTGAGATCTGTTATCTCTCCAACATAATCCTCATGTGTTGTCTCTCCAAGACAAGCCCCTGTATTATGTTTCCACAAACCCCTGTGTTATCTCTGTAAGATCCCTACTGGCACAACAAAGCAAGGAAAGACATAAACTAAACATTCACACAAAAGGACGGGAGTGTGGTTGTAATAGACTGTTCACATTAGAAGTGTTACGAAAAATCTGAAACTGTGTACTCAGATAAAAAACCTCCTCCACAACCTCCCAATGTACAGTTTAAGCCTTTAGCAGATGTTTTTAGCCACTTAACGGAACTTAACAGAACTTAACAGACGATACATTTAAGAGCAGCACTAGAATATTATTACTATTATTATTATTATTATTATTAAACTTATTATCACTCAATATTGCACATATTGCCTGGGTCTTGGGGATGCTCGTGTTTCTGCCACAAACCCAACATTTTCTGGAAGAACAACTTCGAAAAGTTATCTTCCTATTACACAATCCTACAAAATGACGTCTTTTTGTCATAAAGGCCCTTGAGATTTCATTCTAAAGGAAATGATAAATAATAATAATAATAATAATAATAATAATAATAATAATAATAATAATGTCAGACTTTATAAAAATAAAAATAAACAACAACTGTCGCTACTTACAGGTAGGACGGCAGTAGTTCACGTGCACGATGCCAGGTTGAATCATTCGATGCTGTAGCCCAGCAGATTCCCAGGAGTATTTCACGAGGACTAAATAAAAAAGCGCTATATACTCCGTCCTCGGCGAGGAAAAACTATGAGCGTGATAGCCCATACGAGGGGTAAAAGTAAATGTGAAAGAACAATCCAGCTTTCTAGGGGAAAACGTCAGCGAATGTATTCACAGGAAGTTTCCGCACAGCTCCATAAAAAATCATTTCCCAGAAACTAAGGCGCCCATTACCGTCTGATTCAGTGGAACGGACGTTAAACGTTGTGAAATTCAGTCTTTACGCGAATCGTACGCCTCGTTGTTTATACCGCGGTTTTGCCAAATCGTCTATTTTTCTGAACACGCATGCACACAGACCTACAGACTCTTGTGCCGGCATAAAAAAAAAAACTTAAAAAAAAACTTGTGATTTCTTCAATTCTGAATGTGCCATATTCTTCCACATGCTGCTACATGCCCCGTCCAAATAATAATAATAACAATACTAATACTAATACTAATACCAATAATAATAATAATAATAATAATAATAATAATAATAATAATAATAATAATAAATGAAATGGAGAAAAAGAATGACGAGAAAATATGTAAAATAACATTACAGTGAATCATTACAAGAAAAGTAAAAATGAAGAGGTTAAATTAGTAAAATAGTTCCTAAGAAAAAGCACATTTGAAGTGGGGGGTCTTTACAGTCAGTTCTTCTGAAGAATATCCACAGCCTCTCTGCGCGCGTTGGTGGTCATTGGCTCAGGAGCAGGGCCATACACACTGAGGTCAGCGGTGAGACCAGTAGGGGGGGGGGTCAGGGCCATGCTCCCCGCAAGAAAATGTAGTCAATTCTAACAATTAATCAATCTGGCATACTGTGAAGTGAAAATGGTTGCTTAGATTAAAAATATATTATTAAAATATTGAGGTCATGACCTCAGTGATCTTAATGGTAGTTACAGGCCAGCTCTGGGGGTCAGAGCAGTCGGAGGGTTTTAAAAAATAAACAGGCCCCTAGCCATCAGACAGATATAGTAGGGGTAATCCAAGACAGTGTCGATGTCACAAGCAAAGGTTTGTTTACTAGCAGGCAGCCCGACCAGGCTATGGTACAAAAGGGAATCCAGAAATCGTAATCAAAAAATACAGTTTAAAGTCAAAAACAGTAAATCCAAACAGGGCAAAATCATCAATCAGAAAACAAATGTCGGGGTACACAAAAATGGTGAAAGCACAGGTAAAGCAATCAATAAACACTGGCGAGTCAGAGGTAAACACAAAACAATCTAACAAGACAAAGGAAATATAGGGGTATAAACACTCAGGTGAATTAACGAAAATGACAAACAGCTGAAACGAATGAAGAATGGCAGGACTACGGAAAGCAACAAGGGATTAAAATATGCGGAAGGACAGAGACACATACTGGAACAAGGGAAAAAACAGAGATCAGGGGCTTGTTTCAGGAAAGCGATTTGCTAGGCAAATAAGCACGCGACGACAGCATATACCTCTCGCAAAACCAATTTCTCCCATTCAAGTATGCGATTTCCTCTTATAAGGCAGATGGGCTGTATAGACAAGCTCCAGAAAGAATACAATTAATTCTAAGATCTGCATCCTAAAGTGGTAGGCTACATTTTAAACCATTTACTACTGGAAAGTACAAAGTAAGTGTATTTTAAATAGCCTCTACTCTCTGGGACTTCGTTCAGAAAACTTTTGTACTTTTGGCATATATATTTTTTGTAAGGGTTGACAAACGTTTTCTTACAGTTTTCGAGCAATGGAGTAAGCACATTCCATTCACATGCGCCCGTAAATCGCCAACGTGCAAAAACTTGCTTCAGTTATCCGAGCCCAAGTAGTCCAGTGAAATCCCGCACTACTTGATCTCACAAAAGACCTTTGTGTAATTGGTAGTTTACAAATTCCCATCAATGCACTGACTGAGAACGCACACATGTTTGTGTGTAGAAAAAAAATGCATTTTTTGTCACAAAGTCGTGCCTATGTGATGGCACTTACGGAGTATGCTATTAGATGCTGCGGTTAAATAAACTTGGAGCACACACCACAGTTACATCTGAACCAACTGTGATTTGGGTCACGGAAGTTACTAATGGATGGCGTTATGTTTAATTTGTATATTACAAATAACAAAACACTTAAGCGTAGGCTATGATATTAGGTGTACCAGGTAGTAGTTCAAATAAATCAAACCATTTATTTTACAACATAGCTTTATATATATATTTATATTTATATATGTATGTGTGTGTGCTATGGCTATGCACTTTACACTTTGTTGTACGTCGCTCTGGATGAGAGCTTCTGCCAAATGCCTTTAATGTAAGGAGTGTGTTTTCCGCAAATAAACTTTCCGACTCTGACCTAAATGACCCGCTCAAACAGAAACAGAATGTAACTGATCATCTGCCAACTAAAAGAGAATAAAAAAAGAAAAGTAAAAGAAGCTGTGTGAGGCTGGTGACAGGCCGTTGCAGCAGCAGTGCTACAGGAATCACTGATGTGCTCGTCTCTGGTGTGCTTGTTTTTAGCACATTCATGTTGTAGTGCAGACTGCTCAATCATTTCCTTTGGGCTGTTACTCTACTTCCCAGAAACAGACCTGCAGGGTAGTGCCTGCCAGATCAGCCATCCAGAGCAGCAGCTCGTCTGGTCTTCAACCTTCTCAAATACTCACGTCACCCCCCTGCTTACTTCCCTCCACTGGCTGCCTGTCATGGCTCGCATCAAATTCAAGACATTGGTGCTAGCCTTCCAAGCAGTTAAGGGGTCTTCCCCAGCTTACCTCCAGAAAATCATCAGACCCTACACCCCTGCCAGACGACTACTGTCTGTTCTGGCTCCACGGTGGTGGAACGAACTCCCTGTTGAGGTCAGAACTGTAGAATCTCTTCCCATCTTCAAGCAGCACCTCTCCCTGTCCCTCACCACCTCCCTGTGAACCTTAATTGTTGTCTTTCTGTGATTTACTTTCTGTGTATCAGGATGTTTTAGTTTGGCTAGGTAAGCAGTGTTTGGCTGGTTAAGGGGTTTGTTCATACATTTGCGTGTTGCGGTTTAAAAAACATTAAAAAAACAATCAGATGATCAAATAGGCCCTGGTCATTATCTTTGTTGTGCAGGTAGCAGTTGAAATTGTACTTCCCTTTAGGGTCTTTCAGCGCACTTATCCCTGGTTATGGGTATGCACTTTGTTGTACGTCGCTCTGGATAAGAGCATCTGCCAAATGCCATTAATGTAATGTAAATCTTCTCAGGACTCAAACATCATCTTCTCAGGACTCAAACATTACATTACATTACATTACATTAATGGCATTTGGCAGACGCTCTTATCCAGAGCGACATACAGTTGATTAGACTAAGCAGGAGACAATCCTCTCCTGGAGCAATGCAGGGTTAAGGGCCTTTCTCAAGGGCCCAACGGCTGTGCGGATGTTATTGTGGCTATACCGGGGATTGAACCACCGACCTTGCGTGGTCATGTACCTTAACCACTACAGACCACCCCGCAAACATTAATATGGAGCTAATCTCCAACAATAACCACAAGCCACTGAACAGCAGCGACAGGATCATTTGTGGCTGGGTGGGGGCTGGGGAAACAGCATATTATGTAAATGGTTCCACATAAGTAAACACATACAAACACAAAAATAATATAATTTTACAGTCTTTATTAGGAACATTTTTACTTTACTTAACACCTACTTATTCATGCGATTATCTAATCAGCCAATTGTGTGGCAGCAGTGCAATGAATACAATCATGTAAATACAGGTCAGGAGCTTTGAGTACGGTTTGAGTATCTCAGCAACTGCTGATCTCCTGGGATTTTCACACACAACAGTCTCTAGAGTTTGCAGAGAATAGTGCAAAAAAATCCCCAAAAAATCCAGTGAGCAGAAACACATTGTTAATGAGAGAGGTCAGAGGAGAATGGCCAGACTGGCCAAAGCTGACAGGAAGGTGACAGTAACGCAAATAACCACACATTACAACAGTGGTATGCAGAAGAGCATCTCTGAACACACACGTGTCAAACCTTTAACCGTTTTCCACTCAAAAGATAATCGCTGAGTTCATGGACTGCACCAATGATATTAAAGAGTCAGGGTGTGCCACACTTACCGCTAATATAATGAGCTTGATCAGCCCATTGTCCACCTGCCCACGCACCACGGAACAACTTCGCTGCTCCCCGCTTGACTTCAGAAAATGAAAATGTTTTCACAACCTTTTTGTTGTTTTTATTGAACAATTCATGCTCTGGCCTCCAAATTCCCCAGATCTCAATCCGATCGAGCATCTGTGGGATGTGCTGGAACAACAAGTCTGATCCATGGTAGCTCCACCTCGCATCTTACAAGACTTAAAGGATCTGCTGCTAAAGTCTGGTGCCTGACACCACAGGGCAGCTCCAGAGGTCCATGCCTCAGCAGGTCAGAGCATGCAGAGAACCAACAGCATATTAGGCAGGTGGTCATAATGTATTGGCTCATCTGTGTGCATTAGTGTAGTATAACTGTGCAGTGTGTTACTGTAGTACATTTTTATTGCAGTATGACAGTATACCAGTTTAGTACTGCAGTGTAGTACAACACTAGCATAACAGTATAGTATGGATTTGTAGTATAACAGTGTGATTTTAACAGTATAGTTCTTAGGTTTCATGTTTTTCTATTTATTGTATTCTCTGTCGTTAGCGTTTCCGTGTGTTTGTTACCTCTGTGCACACCATAGCCACGCTATCAATTCGTTCACTCAATTCATTCGTTTCATCGTTGTAAAAAAAAAAAAAAAATCGTTTTATGTTTGTATCACTTCCTGATTGTTTCCCACACCCGATTGCCATTCCATCTTGTTACCCGTGTTAATTAAACCCTTTTGTTTGTTCAGATCCCCGCCAGATTGTTATGTCAACTCCATTCTTTCCAGCGTTACCTGATTGATTTCTGTTTCTACCCATTTCGTCCCCGACTTCCGCATGTAGAATCTCCCGTCGGTTTGATTTTGACCCGCAGTGTTTCAACCCGTTTTTGTATATCGTGTTTTGTTTCTGGATTCTGTTTTTGTCTGTTTAGCTCGCTCGTTGTCGACCCTTCGCCTGTGACGATTATCCCTGATATATCGGTTTGCTGGAGTTTTTACCCATTGCCTCGACTGTACACTACAGAGGGTCTGCTGGTTTTTGTTTTCAACTTAAAATCAGCGCCCTGTTGAGACCCAGGTAACCAGGTGAGGTGAGTTAGCTGTGTAATCATCTGCTCTAATTGATTAATTAAGTGCAGAGTAACAGAGAAAACCAGCTGACCCAGTAGCTCTCCAGGGCCAGGGTTGGTGACCTCTGGACTACCAACTGCTTTATCCCTGCTGAATCTGTTCGCTGGCTATTGACCCTCGCCTGCCTGACCTGCAACTTTTATAATAAAGACTTTTATAATAAATCCTACACCTTGGTCTCGCATCTGGGTCGCTTGTTCTGAGGACCCGATAGTAGTAAAGTATAGAATAGTGTAGAGCAGGGTATGTAAGGTGCTTCTGCTTGTTCTATCCAAAAACATGTTACCATGGTCTCATAGCTGATGTACCCGCATCTGTGATAAATAATGTCATTTACTTTTTTTTTTTCTCAATACATACCTTTAATTTTTTATTTTGAAAAGACAATAGACTACAAATCCATTTAGAAACCAATCCATGAATTAGAAGCAAGGTTAAAATACAATGTTTCACCCAATATATACATGACAGGGCAAAGTTCTCCCCCCTCTGGGCACCTGCACGGAGCGCTAGCCCAACTTTACTGTGCACCCCCTCCTGTCCTGGAGCTCCAGCCCAAGACCAGCCGCACAACTCCCTCCTGCCACTGCTGATTCAGCTGGAGCACCAAGCCTGTCCCATTGCCTGACAGTGCCACCCATTGGTGTTTTTGTACTTTTATTTAATCCGGTTTTCTGTTTCAAACCATTGTTTCTACAAACCGGTGTCAACCAGCGACAGATGGGTTCCCCTACTGAGTCAGGTTCTGCTCAAGGTTTCTTCCTGTTTCCAGGGAGTTTTTCCTTGCCACTGTTGCCCGAGGCGTACTCTTGGGTCCCGGTTTCTAATTCTGTGAAGCTGCTTTACGACAAAGGCCCTTTGTAAAAAGCGCTATAAAAAAAGAAAGAAAATAATAAATAAATAAAAAGTTGGACTGCTGTGTTAAATGCCACTACATGTTAAAGGCCCTGACAGCTGCCATTCTGTGCCATATATGCAACACTGGGGTACCGGGTTTAACAAAATGGACGACACACGTCAGGCAAGCAGTGTGAAAAGGTCGCCGGGGAACACACAGAAAGCAAAAGTGGACAATCATTTGACTGTTATAATACACTTTAATCAATGTAATATCTGTCCTTACCTTTAAATATAAAATCACAGGAAAGCAACAAATCAGCTAGCTGGCATTGTCAGATGTAAGTCGTATCCATTTGTATTAAAAAGGCGTTCATTTAAAACCGTAAATGGGCCACATCTGCACGGCCATCTCGCCCTCCCTCTGCCTGCATACGCCACTCAGACGAAGACTGGTTCACTGCTGATGCGATGTGGTATCATTTTCACTCACATGTTGTGAGTTTCCCGGCACAGATTTTAAACAATATGGAGAGGTTTGCTTAGAGGCTAGCCAAAGAGGTTTGATGATACTGGCAGAAAATCAAAAAATAAGACTAATTCAAAAACCAGCTTTGACTATTGTTGAAAAACAGTGATAGTAACACACATTTAAGAATTGTAACACCTGACACCATATAGTCCTGCAGTAGTATTACAGTGAATAGAGCAAATAAAGTAGAGGTTTTATTCTGTACAGCCTTTCGTTCCAACACACACGCAGGCCTATGGTAGATTTAAGAGCTGTGGGTGTTGACCCTTGGAACAGAGCACAAGGAGTTTCAGATACTAGATGCTGCACCCTGTCTGTCCAAATACAACAATTACGTTTTTTTAAAAACCAAGAATTATGTGTTTGGTTTATTTTTTACAAAAATATATATATCATATAAAAAAACAAGTATTCATTGCAAATGTAATCGTTCTAGTCTTAGTCTGCAGCAATGCTTTCAGACTTGTATTATCGACAGTGCAATACCTCCACACTAATGGCCTACAGGGCATGCTGGATTAGCCTGATCTCTATGGGATACAGCATTGCCATATCAATCTCTGAATCTCTGGAATACAATGCCTTAGTCATCCTCCCTGAATCATTTATAAGCAATAAATACATTTTACATCACAGCCCTAACCCTAACCCTATCCACATCCACATCCACAGCAGGGCACATGACATCCACAGCAGGGTATGTCCGAGGGTGGTGGGGGGGAGAATGGTATTGGGCTGGTGTTTTAGTCGTTGTCATAGATGCAATCTGCAAAACAAAAGAACAAGCAAGCTTGATTTCATTGAATCATTTTTATTGATTTAAGTTTTTCCAGTTTTATCCTTTCAGAATAGTATATAATAAAATTGTGGCTCAAAGGCAATATTCGTATCCATAGTCTTTTATTCTGTTGCAGAGGACTTAGTTTTACAATACCAATATTGTGACATTAAACATTTCACTTGACATTTAGTATTAAATAATTTCCAAGTAATACAAATATTTGTTTCTGTAACATACCTTCACCAATGTCATCATAAATATCAGGATCCCTAAGTGAAGAAAAGCATACAATTTGAATGTTCTTTTGGTTATTTTTTCATTATCTTAAAAAAAGCTACTTTTAACCAACTTTTAAAATATCCTGACAATTAAAAAAATAGAATGGTAGGAACATTCTGCATAATGTTACATTCTTACCCATAAGCGTGTGTGCATGTATGTGCAAGAGAATGTACACATGCAAGCAGACATCCATGGAAAACATTTTAACATCTGTACTTACTCTGCTACAATGTGGCTCGTTGAAACGTAGCCAACTGCAACAAAAACACAGGCAATATTACAGAATATTTGTAACAGAACCCAGTTCAGTTATGAACATTTGAAAAATAAAAATGTGAAATACTGCATCCTGTAAAATCAGCACATGTACATATTCTAATACACATTCATAGGGCTTATATCTTAACTGTAAGGTTAACCTGGTCAGGCTCATAGAGCTGTAAGGTTAACCTGGTCAGGCTCATAGTGCTGTAAGGTTATGAGCAGCCTGGTCAGGCTCTTAGTACAGTAAGGTTATGGGCAGCCTGGTCAGGCTCATAGTGCTGTAAGGTTATGAGCAGCCTGGTCAGGCTCATAGTGCTGTAAGGTTATGAGCAGCCTGGTCAGGCTCATAGTGCTGTAAGGTTATGAGCAGCCTGGTCAGGCTCATAGTGCTGTAAGGTTATGAGCAGCCTGGTCAGGCTCTTAGTACAGTAAGGTTATGAGCAGCCTGGTCAGGCTCATAGTGCTGTAAGGTTATGAGCAGCCTGGTCAGGCTCATAGTGCTGTAAGGTTATGAGCAGCCTGGTCAGGCTCTTAGTACAGTAAGGTTATGAGCAGCCTGGTCAGGCTCATAGTGCTGTAAGGTTATGAGCAGCCTGGTCAGGCTCATAGTGCTGTAAGGTTATGAGCAGCCTGGTCAGGCTCATAGTACTGTAAGGTTAACCTGGTCAGGCTCATAGTGCTGTAAGGTTAACCTGGTCAGGCTCATACTACAGTAAGGTTAACCTGGTCAGGCTCATAGTGCTGTAAGGTTAACCTGGTCAGGCTCATACTACAGTAAGGTTAACCTGGTCAGGCTCATAATACAGTAAGGTTAACCTGGTCAGGCTCATAGGGCTGTAAGGTTAACCTGGTCAGGCTCATAGGGCTGTAAGGTTAACCTGGTCAGGCTCATAGTGCTGTAAGGTTAACCTGGTCAGGCTCATAGTGCTGTAAGATTAACCTGCTCTGGCTCCATAGAATGTTCTACAGTGTAACATCCACATCCTGCAGTGATGTGAACAAGTTCCCGACATGTGTTCCCTTATTTGTCACGTCATAGACTCACATTTCCCCTCCTCGTTTCGGCCAATCAGCTTGTTATCTTTGGGCTTCACGATGACATCGACAGTCTCTCCTGGCCTGAGGGCCAGGTCTTTATTTCCCCACTTCTTACTGGCAAGCGTGGAAATGATGGTCACCTGATAGAGCACCTGGATCTCACCTTCAAACTGGGAACAGAAAATCCTTGTTAGCCAATCACTGCTGAGGAGGTCTGAATGAGCTGTCGTTACGCATGTGACTGAATGAGCTGTCGTTACGTGTGTGACTGAATGTTACGTGTGTGACTAAATGTTACATCTGTGACTGAATGAGCTGTCGTTACGCATGTGACTGAATTACCTGTCGTTATGTGTGTGACTGAATGTTACGTGTGTGACTAAATGTTACATCTGTGACTGAATGAGCTGTAGTTACGCATGTGACTGAATGAGCTGTCGTTACGTGTGTGACTGAATGTTACGTGTGTGACTGAATGAGCTGTAGTTACGCATGTGACTGAATGAGCTGTCGTTACGCATGTGACTGAATGAGCTGTCGTTACGTGTGTGACTGAATGTTACGTGTGTGACTGAATATGCTGTAGTTACGTGTGTGACTGAATGTTACGTGTGTGACTGAATGAGCTGTCGTTACGTGTGTGACTGAATGAGCTGTCGTTACGTGTGTGACTGAATGAGCTGTAGTTACGTGTGTGACTGAATGAGCTGTAGTTACGTGTGTGACTGAATGTTACGTGTGTGACTGGATGTTACGTCTGTGACTGGATGAGCTGTAGTTACATGTGTGACTGGATGAGCTGTTGTTACGTGTGTGACTGGATGTTACGTGTGTGACTGGATGTTACGTGTGTGACTGGATGTTACGTGTGTGACTGGATGTTACATGTGTGACTGGATGTTACGTGTGACTGGATGTTATGTGTGTGACTGGATGAGCTATTGTTACATGTGTGACTGGATGTTACGTGTGTGACTGGATGTTACGTGTGTGACTGGATGTTACGTGTGTGACTGGATGTTACGTGTGTGACTGGATGTTACGTGTGACTGGATGAGCTATTGTTACGTGTGTGACTGGATGTTACGTGTGTGACTGGATGTTACGTGTGTGACTGGATGTTACGTGTGTGACTGGATCATGAAGCGCTGAAGGGCTAGTGAGGTTGGCGGAGCTCACTTTAAACTTCTTCCTGAAGTCT
The DNA here is from genome assembly GCF_963514075.1 of Conger conger. Taxonomy (NCBI): domain Eukaryota; kingdom Metazoa; phylum Chordata; class Actinopteri; order Anguilliformes; family Congridae; genus Conger; species Conger conger. Next base: position 49,837,895 of record NC_083771.1, on the reverse strand, counting down.
TTCTCCTCCTTCTCAAACTTCTTCTGCTTCTTTGGATCCTTCTCCTCAGGTTTAGCCTTGGACTGCATCTGCAGAAGACTGGAGAGAAGATGACAGATACAGCAGAGACATGTCAAAGAGAGTAAATAAAAATAGCGATTTATAAAAACGAATGTGTCGTTCACGTCATTCACACTGACCTGCTGAGTGAGGAAGTGGGTGGGCCAGGCTGGGCATCCACATCATCGTATATCTCCTCATCGATCAGTTCTTCCTCTGTTTGCATTTAGATTCCCATTAAAAATATCATGTGCCCAGCATGTCTGTACCTGGCTACTTGGCTAATGTTAATTTATGAAAGTGCACTAAATCATGAGGAAGGTATCTTTAAACTACAGTATGCAAACACATAGAGTGTGGGGGTATGAACTATAAACCATCAAAAAACTGTGTTTCATATACCGCAGTAACAGATGGAAGATGCACAAGGCTGAAATGGAGATCAGTAACAGATGGGAGATGCACAAGGCTGAAATGGAGAGCAGTAACAGATGGGAGATGCACAAGGCTGAAATGGAGAGCAGTAACAGATGGGAGATGCACACAGGCTGAAATGGAGAGCAGTAACAGATGGGAGATGCACACAGGCTGAAATGGAGAGCAGTAACAGATGGGAGATGCACACAGGCTGAAATGGAGAGCAGTAACAGATGGGAGATGCACACAGGCTGAAATGGAGAGCAGTAACAGATGGGAGATGCACAAGGCTGAAATGGAGAGCAGTAACAGATGGGAGATGCACACAGGCTGAAATGGAGAGCAGTAACAGATGGGAGATGCACACAGGCTGAAATGGAGAGCAGTAACAGATGGGAGATGCACAAGGCTGAAATGGAGAGCAGTAACAGATGGGAGATGCACACAGGCTGAAATGGAGAGCAGTAACAGATGGGAGATGCACACAGGCTGAAATGGAGAGCAGTAACAGATGGGGGATGCACACAGGCTGAAATGGAGAGCAGTAACAGATGGGAGATGCACACAGGCTGAAATGGAGAGCAGTAACAGATGGGAGATGCACAAGGCTGAAATGGAGAGCAGTAACAGATGGGAGATGCACACAGGCTGAAATGGAGAGCAGTAACAGATGGGAGATGCACACAGGCTGAAATGGAGAGCAGTAACAGATGGGAGATGCACACAGGCTGAAATGGAGAGCAGTAACAGATGGGAGATGCACACAGGCTGAAATGGAGAGCAGTAACAGATGGGAGATGCACACAGGCTGAAATGGAGAGCAGTAACAGATGGGAGATGCACACAGGCTGAAATGGAGAGCAGTAACAGATGGGAGATGCACACAGGCTGAAATGGAGAGCAGTAACAGATGGGAGATGCACAAGGCTGAAATGGAGAGCAGTAACAGGTTTGGGGCCTTACCTGTGTGTCCCTCAGGGGTGAACTGAGGAGGGGGCGGGACTCTGAAAAATGCAGAAATGTATAAAAGACCTGCACAGCTTCGTGTTTAACGTAATTTCAGTAGTCAGGTGGCGATTTTAATTTCCTCGTATCATATTGGGTTAGTGGGAATGGACGCATGCAGCCAAGGTTGATGTGTCTGATTCCATGGAATGTGCAAATAAAATAATTTCTCCACAAAATCCTTACTCTTCAGTTTCCCCACTATACAATGATTATGGCATAGATTCAGTACAATGTTGTTAATGAGTTAATATCATGCATTTATTTGAATAATGCCAGTACTACTCACTTCTGATTACATAATAACGCCAGGAAAAATGCAGGAACAAGTGAAATAAGTGTTGCATTAAATGAATGTTGAATTGAAAATTTAAGTAAGAAAGATGAAAGGTGATTAATATTTTCACTTTGACATTTTAAACCACAGGTCTGGATTCAGCCAACACTCAAAATGCATTAAAACAAACCCAGCACTACCATTAAAAGATAATGACTATTGTCTGTAATGCTGAATCCATGCTGTGGTCTCCATTGTGGACAGGATTAGTGAGTTTAAGTGGATAAAATGGAAGTCCTTTAGAAGGAGGTTAAATTAGGACAAATCAGCACAGGGATAGGAGGTTATGAATTAGTGAGTATTATCCTGGAGGATCTGTATGGATTACTCATTGCTGCTGGTTGAGTTTTTTCTCCGGTCGTCCCAGGTCTTTAACATCTTAAGAAGGCCACGTGGTTTGGGGGGCGACCACTGTTCCGTTGTGGCGGGGCTTGAGAGAGGTACAGGATTGGGGATTAGGGGTTAAGACCCAGACAGAGCAAGGCCTTGGGAGGGTGAGCCCGCAGGCCTGTAGGGCACACACATCAGCAGGCTGAGATATGTGTTATGTGTACGACCTGCACGGACGGTCATTTCTCACCGCACACTCAGGTCTAAGTCGTCCAGCTCGTCATAGATTTCTCCATCCTCATCTGGAGGGGGCGGGAGGATCACTGAAAACAGACAGGAAGCGCTGCTGTTACACACAGGAAGCACTGCTGTTACACACAGGAAGCGCTGCTGATACACACAGGAAGCGCTGCTGTTACACACAGGAAGCGCTGCTGTTACACACAGGAAGCGCTGCTGTTACACACAGGAAGCGCTGCTGTTACACACTGGAAGTGCAGCTATTAGATACAGGAAGTGCTGCGGCACACTGAGGGAGATCTTTTTATTTAACCTTGAGGCCCTGAGATGTGAAGGGAGGTAAAATATAACACTAAATATAACCTTTATACTTAAACCTTGCAACACATAATAGAAGAGCTTGAGCATGCCAAAAAAAATTAAATTAAATTAAAAAAAATGAAGCTTGCAAGCTTACCTCCTGGACCTGTAACCCTAAAATAAAAAGGAGAAAATATTGTTTAATATTGATATCAGTGTCACTTAAATACCTCATAATGCACATATTAATACACCCTGTGCAAGTGCATATCTGAATTCCTAGCTTAAGTGTCCACGGTTATATGAAACGGAACACAAAGTTGTTTAAAATAGATATTTTTTACAGTAAAACCCTGCCATAATGCGTTTGCTCCAGTGTTCCTTATCTCGGGCTAGCCCCCATGAAGTGGCCCAGGAAGGAGCATCTTGTGTGTGTTCTGGAGTCAACTGTTATGACAGGATGTTTATTATCTGAGTAAAAGCTTCTATAATGCACCCAGCATCACTCCTTTAGAATGGTAATTGGTGCTACAATTTAGATGCTGTATCAGTAAACCAAAGCAATGTAATTTCAATGTCATGGAATTTGTCAAGCACATGTTTTGTTAATAATGGGTATTTAAACATGTTCATCCATGTGGAAAAGGTACACATGAATCATGTTTTTCTTTTCCCAAATGGAAAGAAGAAAATGCATCTTATAGGCCTTATAAAGTTGACTGATGAGTGAAAATATTTTACTCTGTTTTTCACACAGTAACTGGAAGACCGACTGAAAAATAATATTTTTCATTAACCTAACAATAAAGCCACCCCACATTTCATGGGATTTAATTTTCATTCTTATTGCATGATAGCACAGTTTTACTCTATTCCCCTTGCAATTTCAGAGAATGTTGAATCATGATCCACTCTGTGCTAACTGGGTGTTATGATGCTATATGATCTAGAGGGACTATGCCACTATATTCAATATCATCTGGTACCCCTACTTACCTGATGACATCATCTTGGACACCTATGTCGTCATACACCTCTGGATCCCCCTGCACTGAAGCAGGAAGGATCTCGCCCTGACGCTTCAGAGCATCAAAGTCTATCTCCACTGACTCGGTCTTTACATAGCCAACTGCAAGCATACCACACACAGGAAAATGACAGGCCGTTCAGTACATATATAGCGCATATGAACAAAAGAATACATGATGTGGAACACGATTGACCAATTACCCTCTCAACCCCCTAACAATGTTACTTTCCTCTGCTCTGGGCACCTGCCTGGAGCTCCAGCCCAAGGTTCCTGTGCACCCCCTCCTGGCCTGGAGCTCCAGCCCAAGACCAGCTGTGCATGTCCCTCTTGGAGCACCAAGCCTGTGCCCTTGCTGACAGTGCCACCCATTGGTGTTCCTGCCATCCTTCTACCTCATCTTTGCTTCAACTTTATAATTGGACATTTATGTACTTTTATTAATCTGGTTTTTTGTTTAAAACCATTCTTTCTACAAACCGGTGTCAACCAGTGACAGATGGGTTCCCCTACTGAGTCAAGTTCTGCTCAAGGTTTCTTCCTGTTAGCCAGGGAGATTTTCCTTGCCACTGTTGCCCTTGGCGCTATACAAATGAAATTGAATTGAACATTCAGCCCAATGAGAACAACTGAATACATAATGAGCTTCATTTCGCTCATATAGAACAGAAGAACATTAAAATACATAATGAGGAGATCAGGCTGCGTGAATCTGGCTATGTTTGTGGGTGGAAGAAACATGTAGACTTTCTGACCCCTGGACTCTCCACCTGGTCCTTTTGGTCTGGGGCCCAGAAGGGCACAGTGTAAGGTCTGATGAGCATTGGGGAGAGTTTGACTGACAGGTGATACTCACAGGAGCCTTCCCTCGACCTGCCGAGCCAGCGGCCTTCAGGGTTGTCAGAAATGCGGACGATCTCGATGAAGTCCCCCTGTTTCAGAGAGAGGTCCGTCTTGTTCCCCTTGCAGTCCACCTTGGCCTTGAGTTTGTGGATGACCTGGATAGGCCCAGAGAGCTGCACAGCAGAAACAGGAATATCTTTAATGCAAATGTCATTTAATATTGTTATCAAATTATTATTATTATATGTACTATGAGAGGCAGAACTGGCTTTGGGCTACCTGCAACTGGCTCTGGGCTACCTGCAACATTATGGTATTATGAGCCTTACCAGGTTAACCTTACAGCACTATGAGCCTGACCAGGCTGCTCATAACCTTACAGTACTATGAGCCTGACCAGGTTAACCTTACAGCTCTATGAGCCTGACCAGGCTGCTCATAACCTTACAGCTCTATGAGCCTGACCAGGCTGCTCATAACCTTACAGCACTATAAGCCTGACCAGGCTGCTCATAACCTTACAGCACTATGAGCCTGACCAAGCTGCTCATAACCTTACAGCACTATGAGCCTGACCAAGCTGCTCATAACCTTACAGCACTATGAGCCTGACCAGGCTGCTCATAACCTTACAGCACTATGAGCGTGACCAGGCTGCTCATAACCTTACAGCACTATGAGCCTGACCAGGCTGCTGATAACCTTACAGCACTATGAGCCTGACCAGGCTGCTCATAACCTTACAGCACTATAAGCCTGACCAGGCTGCTCATAACCTTACAGCACTATGAGCCTGACCAAGCTGCTCATAACCTTACAGCACTATGAGCCTGACCAAGCTGCTCATAACCTTACAGCACTATGAGCCTGACCAGGCTGCTCATAACCTTACAGCACTATGAGCGTGACCAGGCTGCTCATAACCTTACAGCGCTATGAGCCTGACCAGGCTGCTCATAACCTTACAGCGCTATGAGCCTGACCAGGCTGCTCATAACCTTACAGCGCTATGAGCCTGACCAGGCTGCTCATAACCTTACAGCGCTATGAGCCTGACCAGGCTGCTCATAACCTTACAGCGCTATGAGCCTGACCAGGCTGCTCATAACCTTACAGCACTATAAGCCTGACCAGGCTGCTCATAACCTTACAGCACTATGAGCCTGACCAGGCTGCTCATAACCTTACAGCACTATGAGCCTGACCAGGTTAACCTTACAGTACTATGAGCCTGACCTGGTTAACCTTACAGCACTATGAGCCTGACCAGGTTAATCGTACAGAACTATAAGCCTGACCAGGTTATCCTTACAGTACTATATAATAAAACTCCCAGTCACTGCTCACACATGAGGTGTTGTGTAGGATGGGCTCCAATAGATGGTGGTGATCCTAGCCCACTCAGCCAGTGAGCTGCAGCACAGTGCTGGCTAATGCTCGGTATAGTTTCCCGCAGATCGCAGGAAACTACCTGTCAGTTTATAAAGTGTAACAGCCCATTCCAGACGGTCAACACACAGAAAAACACACAGTCAGCACAAAAAGCCCTTCTTGTATGGCCTTGATGAAGCAGACGTTGTAATTGTGGAAAACCTATTAAGAAAAACAACTGCAGTGTGTTGGTGTGTGTGTGTGTGTGTGTGCATGCATGTGTGTGTCTATGTGCGCGTGTTTGTGTGTGTAAGGGTATGTGTGTGTAATGTGTGTGCGTACATGTGTATGTTTGCATACGTGTGCATTTGTGTGTGTGTGCATGTGTGTACACGTCTGTGTGTGTGCATGTGTGTATGTACACATATGTGTGTGTGTGTGTGTGCGTGTGTGTGTGTGTGTGCGTGCAACAGCCTTGTTCAGCTCACCTTAAATTTCTTCCTGGCATCCTGTTCTTTCTTCTCTCTCTCTCTTTGTTCTTTTTTCTCCTGTTCAATCCGTTTCTTCTCCTCTTTTTCCCGCTTTTTTTCCTGCTCTTTTGACTCTTGTGTTGGCCTGAAAAGACTCAGTGTGTAAAAGGCTCAGTGTGTAAAAGGCTCAGAGTGTGTAAAAGGCTCAGAGTGTGTAAAAGGCTCAGAGTGTGTAAAAGGCTCAGAGTGTGTAAAAGGCTCAGAGTGTGTAAAAGGCTCAGAGTGTGTAAAAGGCTCAGAGTGTGTAAAAGGCTCAGAGTGTGTAAAAGGCTCAGAGTGTGTAAAAGGCTCAGAGTGTGTAAAAGACTCAGAGTGTGTAAAAGACTCGGTGTGTAAAAGGGTCAGAGTGTGTAAAAGGCTCAGAGTGTGTAAAAGGCTCAGAGTGTAAGACTTAGTGTAAGGGAGCGTGATCGGAGGTCCAAACGCAACCGAGTTGGGTTCTACAAGTTACTCACAAGATGTACTTTTTTCTGGGGGCATCACTAGAGACCAGGGGCCACATTTATAAAACTGTGCGTAGGATTCACGTCAAAAGGTAGTGTACGCATGAAACCCAGGACGTGCATACGCACAAAAATATTCTGATTTATAAAACAGTGCACACACACGTCCCATGCCAGTTTTCCTTTATAAATCACAATCAAGTCTAAATGTGGCGCACCTTTGCCAGCTTCATGTCCCGCCCACAGTTGCCTATAAATAGGCAGTGAAACACCCCTAATGAATATACATTTCATGAAGACTACAATGGCAAACGCTGAAAAGAAGGCCAAGAAAAGGGATTTCAGCCATTTGATTGCCTCTGAAAAGCTACAGGTGTGGGAATTATCCTGATTGATTGTAAATTATGAAGTTCTGCACAACGAATGCGATGACGATGATAATAATAATAATAATAATAATAAGAATGATAATACACGTTATTTGTCTAGCACCATTGAAAACAGTTACAACATTAAGAGATAAAACGAACAAAAATCCATAAAAATAAACACATTATAAAACAATACATGAATATGAAAACAATATGAAACTATGCACTCGTATCTGCCCGACTGACGCATTGTAAACGGCATCAGTGCAGCGTAATTTGTCCGACTGTTCACCATATTATTTATGAGAATACATTTAATACAATGAAGTATTGTTTAACAATTTGCCTACATATTTGAGGGATTATTTTACAACATCTCCGTTTATATTTATCATCCTAAATCATATTTTTTGGGCACTCCAGGGAGCATCCATCAAACAGCTGTTTGTTTATTCGTTGTAAGAGAGGCTTTTATCCGTTTTTGCAAATTAACTCTTCATATATGATACGTGAGAGGTAAGATTTCGATTTATTTTACACAGTGGTATCAATTTCACACCATTTCTGGTGTTTCATCCCATTTCCATCAGAGTCGCAGTTTCTCATTTCTCCAGTTAATGTGCGTACGCATGGGTCAGAGTTTCCGTGGAGGACCGCACATTTTCCGGTCAAGTTCGTTTTTTAAATGCCAAAGTTTGCTTAGAAAGTGGCGTACGCATTCTTTTGCGCATACGCAACGTTTATAAATGAGGCCCCCAGGGACCAGACCCCAGAGGAGGAAGGGAAAAACAATAAAGGGACTTACCTCCCTGGCAATTAGCCACTGAAGAAAACGACCATAATAACCGGTTGACAATTCTAATCTGAGAATTGCGAGGAAAAACTATGACCTAGGTAGCCTACGCAAACTGCGCCAGGGAGGAAAACTATGCAGGCTCCCAACTGCGATATAGCATAGGCTAACTAAAACCAGGAACGGCAAAGAGAACAAGAGACAAACAAGGCATCTCATCTCCCATTCCACTGACAAAGCGGGAGCACAATCCCTAATATGTGGGGCGACATGGCTCAGGCAGTAAGAGCACCTAAGACACCTAACCCCCAAATGCTCCTGACGAGCTGGTCGGCACGTTGCATGGCAGCCAATCGCCGTTGGTATTACCATTTAATACCCGAATAAACTGCTTCCTCAGTCAAATTAAAATGTATATGCTTCAGTCTACCAACATGCATTATAATAAACGACAATTTACAATTTAATTCTCCTGACAACGCATGGTTACTTTTAAAAAGCAGACGTGAATACATGACACACCAACCCTCTAATTCAACTGACGATGCAGAAATACGGACACAGACGTAGGAAGTGTACACAAAACAGTGATGGGGATCTGTCACGGAACCCCAAGCTTATCGTCGAGTTCGCAAAGCTCTCCTCAGAGAGGCGATACTCCAATGACCATGTACACCACTTCACTTTAGGAAAGTCAGCAACCACAGAGATTCACCAGACGGTGAACTCGACTAGGCTCAACAGACCGTGCAGGAGACTTACGAGAAAATGAGCGAAAACCATGAGCAGCACCAAGGGTCTCCCGCGTAGAGCCCTGGGCTAACGGAGGCTCGCAAAGCTCTCAGCCGAGAGGGGCGAACACTCCAAAACCCGTGTCATTAACCTGAGAGTAACACAACAGATCAGCACTAAGGAAACAAAAAGCATAAGCCCCCCGGGTATGACGTTCATGCGAACGTGACCTACCTACACCATCCGCCTCCAGCTGCGAATAGCGACTTAGTGCTGTATATCCAATGACCGAACAAAGACGATACAACCACGAAAATAATGCATTTCAAAAGTGACAAAACGAAATGCCTCGCTATACCAAAGCAAAAGTTAGACGGCTGCCAAACTGGGAGACCGCAATCTACTGGAAAGACACATAATGGCACCAAGACCAATATCCACCAACGGATAGAGGAAATATTAACCACCCCTTATTAACTTAGCCTAAAGCGCCTTACTTCCCAAAGGTAGCTTTTGAACAAAGCGGAAGTAATCCATGTGGACAAATAGCCAATGAGAAAGCATGTTGAACAAGGGCGCAATAACCTCAACAATCTAACCCTTGGTGTAGACCGTAGGAATCTGCGAACGGGGTATCAAACTCCCTGAGGAATACAGTCTTCCACCGGCCCTGTGTCTAACATTTGTGCACCAAAATAAAACGTGAGCGTGACGATATGAAACCATCATCGTTACCCTAAACTGACGGAGAATTGCTACGTGTTTAGCTCCCATAGACTCAGTCATAATAGGTAATAAAGAATAGTCATTCACACCTCACATAATGCGCAAACGAACATAAAATAACGCCCTATGGTGAATGCAACAAACAAGCCCCGAGTCAAAGAGAAACAGGGCTTAAATAGACAGGCACGTAGCTAGCCTTGATCAGAAATCCGATCCCACGCGGCAGGCAATTATCATTCATCAGCAAGAGGGCATAGATTATCTAATCGCCATTCATTGCCAAAGTGGAATTAATTACCAAGATAGTCCAGAATGCGACAATGGCGCGATCTAGCTGCGCAAAAAGGTAATGTCTGGAAAACCTAGCCGAATCCCTACCAGAACCATGACACTCAGAATCAGAGAGTAAAAGAGTCAGAGAGTAAAAGAGTCAGAGAGTAAAAGAGTCAGAGAGTAAAAGAGTCAGAGAGTAAAAGAGTCAGAGAGTATAACATGTGTATAAAAGTGTATACAATCCTTTCATACAAACTGCAGAGGAAGCTAAGCATCAATGAAAGCATCCCTCTGCTGCAGGCCACAATGACTCAGTGTTCAGAAAAGAACCCAGGGGTCAGATTACAGGTGTACCTATCTGGGAAGAGCTAACACTGCAGCAGTGGACTGGCAGCTAAGACACGGGGCAAATTCCCAGAAGGAGGTTTGTGGAAGTGGTTTGAAAGAAAGGGGTGGGGGGATGTTGTGATTAAAATGTAAAACAAAATAACTATTTTAACATGCATATCCCCTGCTATGCCAGCATGACCATCTTCAAAATTCAGCTGGACAAGCTGGTTATCAGGCTGGTCTAGGCGGCTACCAGCTGTTTCAAAACGTAACTTTAACTGATCAAACCATGTTGAGCTGGGAGCTGGTCTGAACTGGTCAACCAGCTAAACTGTAAATGTCAAAACCTAGATACCGCTGTTTTTTTCAGCAGGGTCAATTTTCAAGAAACACTAATACTCAAGACTGATGCACATTTTATCTTTTTTGTGATTTGTGGTACAGCAAACTACCACTAGATGGCAGCACTGAGCTAAAAACCTGAGCCATGATTGATGTTTGCTTTGCTTCCGGTTTCCAGACTGAAGCAATAAACAGAAGTCTCTCACCATCTCTCGTCGAGATCCTCGTACATCTCCTCATCACTCCCGCTGTCCTGGAACAGCAAAAGACAAAATCTAATTTTAATGAAACCCTGGGATATTCCTGCTACTGAGAAAAACAGCAGTAACAGCTGCACTGATCTGAAACTCAATACAGTAAACTTCCTAAATCTGACAAATACTATAAAGGACTTATAATCTTATACTAATACACTTTATTAGGAATATTTTTACTTTATTGCACCTACTTATTCATGCAATTATCTAATCAGCCAATAAGTGTGGCAGCAGTACAATGCATACAATCATGTAGGTACGGGTCAGGAGCTTCAATTAATGTGTAATGGGAAAAAATGTGATCTAATTGACTTTGACCGTGGAATGATTGTTAGTGGCAGACAGTGTGGGTTGAGTATCTCAGAAACTGCTGATCTCCTGGGATTTTCATGCAGACTAGTCTCTAGAGTTTGCAAAGAATGCTGGAGAAACCCCCAAAAATCTAGTGAGCAGCAGTTTTGCAGACAGAAGTATGCAACAGTGAAATGCAGAAGAGCATCTCTGAACACACAATGCATCATAACTCTAAGTGGATAGGCTACAGCAGTAGAAGTCTAAAAATAAATACCTAATAAAGTGCTCACTGAGTGTGTATGAGCTACAAAGACAGTGAAGTAAACCACAGTTTTTTTCACAGTTTTTTTGTGTAACAGAAACTAGACGGCATGAGGAAATTGCTAATTCTGCACATAAAGGGAACTCTTCCGCTTTCTACGTATATTTAAGCTCACTTTATGCAACCCCAGCGCAATTACTTCTGAGGCTCATATTCCACACTCCATGCGTCAGGTGCATTGCGGTCTGAAATCTAAAACCATAAAACATGAGGCCGTGATTTGCTCTTCTATGCATGATCAGCTATCAGCTCCACCTTTGAAGGATTGAATTCACATTGAATCTGCTCGTTTGAATGAGCTTTTGTATGACTGCACCACACGATGCACAACCCATTCATCAGAAGGGTCTGCTCTCTGGCCTCCTGGGAGAGTGTGTTAAAGTCCTCTCATTCTCACCTCCACTGTCTGGCTGGGATGACCTGTAAAGGAGAAAGCTGTAATGAGTCACTGTGTACAGAGCTGGGCTCTGGGAAACGTGTGCATTTCAGCTCCCTGAGGGGGAAAGTGGCGGGCAGTACAGACCCGCAGATACTCACCTCCTGGGGGAGGCGGTGGGGCGTCCATAATCCTGCCAACATCATCGTAGTTTTCATCTGGTTCCGGAAGGTTCCTGGAGTTACAGAGTGACAGACAGAGTTACAGACAGGGCAACAGACAGAGTGACAGACAGAGTTACAGACAGAGTGGCAGACAGAGCGACAGACAGAGCGACAGACAGAGTTACAGACAGAGTTACAGACAGAGCATCAGACAAGTTACAGACAGAGTGACATACAGAGTTACAGACAGAGTGACATACAGAGCATCAGACAGAGTTACAGACAGAGCGACAGACAGAGTCAGAGTTACAGACAGAGTGACAGACAGAGTTACAGACAGAGCGACAGACAGAATATCAGACAGAGTTACAGACAGAGTGACAGACAGAGTTACAGATAGAGGGACAGACAGAGTTACAGACAGAGTGACAGACATAGTTACAGACAGAGCGAGAGACAGAACATCAGACAGAGTTACAGACAGAGTGACAGACAGAGTTACAGATAGAGTGACAGACAGAGTTACAGACAGAGTTACAGATAGAGTGACAGACAGAGTTACAGACAGTTACGGACAGAGTGACAGGCAGACTTACAGACAGAGTTACAGAAGACAGAACACACAGGGCTGCTGACAAATGAGATAGATTCTTTCATGATCCATATATCCTCCACAACAAACAGTGCCTAATGTTACCAAATAAAATGCATTTCCAAAGGAGTAGATCATTTACATTGATTCAGATATAATCAAACAAATGAGCAACATTAAAAATATAATTGTAATTATACTAAAATTCAATAATAACTATAATTGTATGTAGATGCATAAGAAGAAATAAAATCTGTCAAATAAAATTAAACCCCAATAATTTTATATCATTTATGCCACAGGCTTTAGTTATAAAGTCTCCTACACTATACTCACAACACATTCTAATGAAAAATCTAAGTAACAAAAAGACAAAAGTAACAAAGAATATAAAAATACTAGAATAGAAATATTAAGAGTTATTAATATGAGTCATTAATATGGGTTATTAATATAAAATTATTAATATGAGATTATTAACATGACATTATTGATATGAGTTATTAATATGGAATTAGTAACAAGAAATTATTAATATGAGTTATTAATATGGCTCACATAGCAGTCAGTGGTCGGGGGGGCAGGCTGGGAGCCACAGGGGGGGGCAGCAGGGGGGGGTCCACATGGTTGCCATGGTGAGGAGGAAGAGGAGTCCCCTTCTTCATCCCAGGACCTTTTCATTCACAAAATGCACAACAAAGCGTGTTCATATCACATGAACTCGGCCCTCACACCTGTGCTAACATATGCCTGGAGTGTGCGTGCGTGTGTGTGTGAGTTTCTGTGTGAGTGAGTGAGTGAGTGAGTGTATGTGTGTGAGTGCACATGTGTGTGAGTGTGTATACGCATGAATGTGTGTGTTTATGTGTGTGATTTTTTAATGAATTGATGATCAAGTTAAGAATAGTTTGTAAGCAGTAAGTAGTTTTCACTAAAGAGTGAAACTACAGTTGAATTGTCTTCTCTCTTTAAGAGGAACTTCTCTCTCCAGTGAAGGTCTCAGCAGAAAGGAGAAAGCAGAAGAGGAACCTGAGGACCAACCCTGGGGCCGCACTCTATACCCACACCCGAGCTCGTCAGTGAATGTGTCTGTATGCTGGCGCTCATCTGTGTATGTGTCTGTATGCTGGCGCTCATCTGTGTACGTGTCAGTGAATGTGTCTGTATGCTGGTGCTCGTCAGTGAATGTGTCTGTATGCTGGCGCTCGTCAGTGAATGTGTCTGTATGCTGGCGCTCGTCAGTGAATGTGTCTGTATGCTGGCGCTCATCTGTGTATGTGTCTGTGTATGTCTGTGTATGTGTCTGTATGCTGGTAAAACAGTTGAGATTGTAAGAGATAAGACAGACTGGCAGACACATAGACAAGGAGAGTGTAGATGAAATGGCAGAGCTCAGTCGAGTGTAAACCACACAAACCACTCTTGTCTCGGGGGAGGGTGGGGGGGTATGTGTGCTACAGATACACATTCTCAATACAATAACTCAGAAAGATGCAATAACTCAAAGAAATACTCATTCTCAATGCAATCACATTAATAAAATTTAATAAAAATAGTGTTCCACTTCTCCATAAATGTGGCTGTAGTTTGGTCCCGCAGTTATTATCTGTGTGACCAATGGGGCTACATTGCGCAGTTCTCAGTTCTTACAGAATACTTAAAAAAACTTCATCAGATTCCATTTTGGTCAAAAATGAGATAAGCATAGATTTGGAATCTTCAAATATTCGTCTATCAATAGCTATAAATCCATTACGCGTCACAATAAGAAAATCTTGAATAAAAAAAAAAAATCAACTTTGTACCTAGTTATGTAGAAGAAAATGCCCTTGTCACCCTCTGGAGTTTATTAGTTTAATTAATTAATGGAAGTCACCCTGCTCGCGCCAGCACAGGGGATGTGTATTGACCACCAGTAGAGCGTGGACTCAACACTACTGGACTCAACACCAGTAGAGCGTGGACTCAACACTACTGGACTCAACACCAGTAGAGCGTGGACTCAACACCAGTAGAGCGTGGACTCAACACCAGTAGAGCGTGGACTCAACACCAGTAGAGCGTGGACTCAACACCAGTAGAGCGTGGACTCAGCACCAGTAGAGCGTGGACTCAACTCTACTGGACTCAACACCAGTAGAGCGTGGACTCAACACTAGTAGAGCGTGGACTCAACACCAGTAGAGCGTGGACTCAACTCTACTGGACTCAACACCAGTAGAGCGTGGACTCAACTCTACTGGACTCAACACCAGTAGAGCGTGGACTCAACACTAGTAGAGCGTGGACTCAACACCAGTAGAGCGTGGACTCAACTCTACTGGACTCAACACCAGTAGAGTGTGGACTCAACACCAGTAGAGCGTGGACTCAACTCTACTGGACTCAACACCAGTAGAGCGTGGACTCAACTCTACTGTACTCAACACCAGTAGAGCGTGGACTCAACGTGTGGACTCAACACCAGTAGAGAGTGGACTCAACTCTACTGGACTCAACACCAGTAGAGCGTGGACTCAACACGTGGACTCAACACCAGTAGAGCCTAGACTCAACTCCATGATATTTTAGCTCTCTCTAAGCAGGCCTAAATGATCCCTCTGCTCAACAGCCTATTTTGTAAGCAGCTGCTTCCCAATGTTGTTTGGAACACGGTGAGTTTATGTTATGCTTATACAAATAACCTGCTCATGTCCCTTAATTAATCTAGCCTTAAAAATGCAATACTTTAGAAATGAGAATGGAGCATACGATTTCAGAATCTTTGTGATAGGTCATTATGGGTGCAGAAATCAGAAAGCTGTGATCTTAGTGCAAGAACATTGAGCTATATTTTATGTGTGAAATGTGCCACATAAAGGTGCTTTATATAAATAAGGCTTATCATTATTATTTTAAAACACTGCCTTTCAAGTGTTCAAAGCCTCCCACCGAAAGCTCATGCCTACATTATGCAGTCCAGATCACTATTTACCTACAGACTACAGAGTCCAGATCACTATTTACCTACAGACTACAGAGTCCAGATCACTATTTACCTACAGACTACAGAGTCCAGATCACTACCTACAGACTACAGAGTCCAGATCACTACCTACAGACTACAGAGTCCAGATCACTATTTACCTACAGACTACAGAGTCCAGATCACTACCTACAGACTACAGAGTCCAGATCACTACCTACAGACTACAGAGTCCAGATCACTACTTACAGACTACAGAGTCCAGATCACTATTTACCTACAGACTACAGAGTCCAGATCACTACCTACAGACTACAGAGTCCAGATCACTACTTACAGACTACAGAGTCCAGATCACTACCTACAGACTACAGAGTCCAGATCACTATTTACCTACAGACTACAGAGTCCAGATCACTACCTACAGACTACAGAGTCCAGATCACTACCTACAGACTACAGAGTCCAGATCACTATTTACCTACAGACTACAGAGTCCAGATCACTACCTACAGACTACAGAGTCCAGATCACTACCTACAGACTACAGAGTCCAGATCACTACTTACAGACTACAGAGTCCAGATCACTATTTACCTACAGACTACAGAGTCCAGATCACTACCTACAGACTACAGAGTCCAGATCACTACTTACAGACTACAGAGTCCAGATCACTATTTACCTACAGACTACAGAGTCCAGATCACTACCTACAGACTACAGAGTCCAGATCACTATTTACCTACAGACTACAGAGTCCAGATCACTACCTACAGACTACAGAGTCCAGATCACTACTTACAGACTACAGAGTCCAGATCACTACCTACAGACTACAGAGTCCAGATCAAAGTTGCCCGAGGCTTGTTCTGGGCGGGTCTCAGGCCTGGGTTATTTGTAAAGCTGCTTTGTGACAGTCCTGCATTGCAAAAAGAGCCATAAAAAATGAATGGGGAGTGGAGACTCACCGTTGGCCAGGGGCTCAGCTTGCTTCCTGAACTTGTCCAGGTTGACGTTGGGGGGTCTGTTGGGCTTGGCTGGGGGGCTTCCCAGGGCCAGCTTATTCAGAAGCTGCTTCCTCTTAGGAGCAGAGGGGTCGCTGTTCTCCTTCTGTTCCAGATGCATCCTGACAAAGCTGCCTCTCTGGGTCACGGACGGTTTGGGCACTGGAGGATCGTGGGAGTTCAGGGGCGTGAGGTTGTTCTTCTCCGGTCCCTGGGAGTCACTGCTCTCCTTGTTGAAGCGACTCTGTGCTGCCCGGAAACTGGAGGGCTTTTGGGGAAAGGGGGGCGTGCTGCCCCCCTCCTGCACCCGATTCCGCAGGGCACTGACCGCGCTCTTGGGTTTGGGACCCAGCGGTGCTTTGGGTGTGTTGAGAGGGCCACCACCACCACCACCACCTGCATCCTCACCTTTGGGATCGTCTTTGATCCAGGATGGTTTTGACAAGGAGGGGGACGGTTTGGACGGGGAGGTGGGGGGATTGGCTAGGCCGAGAGGTGGCTTGGTTAGGGCGGGGGGTGGTTTAGCCTGGGTGAGGGGTGGCTTGGTCAGGGCGGGGGGTGGTTTAGCCTGGGTGAGGGGTGGCTTGGTCAGGGCGGGGGGTGGTGTAGGACAGGTCTTGCCCTCAGCAGTGCCACTGAGAGAAGGCCTCTGTACAGCCACTTTGGGGTACAGTGGTTTGGGCTCTGATTCCCTGGGGACCTCTGGCGGTTTGGGTTTGAAAGCCGGTTGCTTAGCGACAGCAGGGGCCAGGGGCCGGGGGAACTCACAGACCTCCGGTGCGGTGCTCTTCAGGAAGCTGGGTTTTGGGGCCCCCGTGATGGAGCTCCCAGAGAGGCGGCCCTCCAGACCCGGCTTCTTTCCCAGTGCGGGGGCCCCTGAGGAGAAGGTGGGGTGCAGGGGCGTTCTGGGGCGCCCCCCCGGGACCTCCTCCACGGACCCTGCCCTCGAGGCCCCGGCTGGGACCCCCTCTGCAGGGTCGGGCCCCGTGTTGAAGCGGGCCATGATGGCCTTCACATTGGCAGGACTCCCCTGGAGAAGAGGAACACCTGGTGAAATGCTGCCCACATTTGGTTGAAAAAAAATAAAAATAATTTATAGTAAATAGGAAATACTGTAGCCAAGCTACATCCAGGTAAACTATACTGTGGTTGACCGAGTCTGTTTATGTCATAAAGTTTCTGAATCTAAATTTCAACACCTCCAGATGTCCAGATTCTGGCTTTCAGTTTTTGGGAAAGGAAAGAGAATGAAAGAGACACAAGCAGAAGAATTGTAAGGTACACAGTGTGTGTGTGTGTGTGTGTGTGTGTGTGTGTGTTTGTGTGTGTGTGTGTTTGTGCACGTACATGGAAACTAGGTCCCACACACTGCTTGATTACAGATGCATCTGTTTTCTGACAATAATAAACCCTGGTGAGTTGATAAAACATCATTGACATGAAATCACATCCCCGAAACAAATTACAAACAGATTATTTTATGACACTGAAATCCCGCATTAAATCCATGTTTCTGATCAGCTAAGCTGAACAGCAAGGAGACATTGCAAAGTTATAATAATCTGCAACCCGGGAGAGGTGGCTGTTTCTCACTGGCCATTTGCGCTTGAAAGTAAAAGGAGTTCTACAGGAATTTCAAAATTGCAAAATTGCTCAAATATAACATTCAGCAGAAAAGAGCTCAACAGAGGAGCTAGTATCCACACATCTGACCACAAAAGAATGACATTATAATATGAGATACCAGTGTGTAACCAAAGACAGCAGGCAAATGCACGTCTCAGTCAGGGGAGTGCACGTCTCAGTCAGGGAAGCGCACGGCTCCGTCGGGGGAGCGCACGGCTCCGTCGGGGGAGCGCACGTCTCAGTCGGGGGAGCGCACGTCTCAGTCGGGGGAGCGCACGTCTCAGTCGGGGGAGCGCAGGGCTCCGTCAGGGGAGCGCATGTCTCAGTCAGGGGAGCGCACGGCTCGGTCAGGGGAGCGCACGTCTCAGTCAGGGGAGCGCACGTCTCAGTCAGGGGAGCGCACGTCTCAGTCAGGGGAGCGCACGTCTCCGTCGGGGGAGTGCACGGCTTGTTCATCACAGCCGACAGTAGTCATACATTACAAAAGTGGTATGCAGAAGAACACAACGCGTGTGCTCACTGAGTGTACCTAATAAAGTGCTCACTGAGTGTACATAGGCTGTTTGATTAACTGCGACTGTATCGGACTTACAATCACTGTACAACGTGGTCTCAGCCAATCAGCATCCAGGATGGAAACAGCCTGTTTCATGTGACAGTTATTTACTGTCATGCCTCCTGAGCAAACAGGAGAGCAACAGGATTGAGCTCCCTACAAAGGGAAACTCTGTTGTCCATGAGAGTGTCTCAGTACCCTCTGTACAGTATTATGCAAAGCAGAAACACACTGCCTCTCGCGCTGGCTATGGCTACATGTGACTGCATCCGGACTGACAGTAAATATGTCCGCCAGCTTTACCGCATGCCGCATCTACTATGCTCACATTTCCATATCATTTATTTACCATCACATAGCAAGACTGAATAACACGTTTGTGAGTGCTGCTGATTATGAGTATCTGTAAAACAGCGGAACAATAAGCGCTGAACTGACACCCATGAAAGGCATAAAAGACTTTCCAAACTGTAATGCGGACACACAGAACCGGAGCAGTTGTGTCTCAGGAAAGCTAGTGTGGCGGTCAGCAAGGTAATGCGGGTTCATCAGCTCAGAAGAGAAGGGGCAGGTGTGTTCACACCTTTTCTCTTACTATCAAACACATCACGGACATATAAACACACGAAGAGAACTTGAAGAAAAAAGAACAGCACTTGTAACAGGACAATAAAAAGAGGAACTGTGTGTTTTCGTCAGGGGAAAAACGTTCTGACACATGCTGTCTTACACAATCAGACTTGCTGCATTTCAGCTTAGCCCAGTTTAGCAAGCTTCAGCTGGAAAACCCAAAAGCACTCAATGCTGCCACTGTTAAGCATTAACGATGAAAAGGAAGCTATCTCTCTCATGTCACATTCATCAACAAAATAAACACTTAAACTGGCCAACTGTCATAGTCCAAGGAAACGCGAAGGTCAATTACACGGAGGCACCAAGTTAAACCGTGATTGGGTTTTACATCCTGTCCCCTGGCCGTGGCCGTGGCCGTCAGCCCCTGCCTCACAGTTCTGTCATTGTCCGTTATGTCCTTCCAGAGAAGGAGCATGCAGTATAACCTACGTGCGTAAACTAGACCGGATGATTTGAATATGACAGCAGGTGCAGAGGACAATGGAAACATTCATGATTTCAGTCGATCGCTCTGTTGAGCTCAGAGCACACACATACCTGAGCCACAGGTAAAGTTAAAAATACACATACCTGAGCCGCAGGTAAAGTTATGTGAAGCGTTGAGACTCACCATGGTGTTGGAAGTGCCGATAACCCTCAGGTTGTGGATGCAGGGCGAGCTGTGGAGAGAGTATATCTGAGTGTGTGTGTGTGCGTGTCTGAGGGAGGAGAGAGTGTGTGTGTGTGCGTGTCTGAGGGAGGAGAGAGTGTGGGTGCCTCGCAGGCTGACTGCGTGTGTGTGTTTTAGCCTTGATGCCCAGTCTGCTTAGTGCTACTTCCCCTCTCTGTGGCCAGGCTGCAGTGCAGTCGTCACAGGAAGTGCTATCGCTCCCTCCATCGACTGCATTTGCTTACTCTGTCCAACCAGTGTGGCACGTCTTTCTAACTGCATTTATAAACTCCACTAACACCAGTAAAGCTCCTATACCCCTGTACACAAACTCTGCTAACACTGCTAAACCTCCCTATATCCCTGTACACAAACTCTGCTGCTAACACTGCTAAACCTCCCTATATCCCTGTACACAACCTCTGCTGCTAACACTGCTAAACCTCCCTATATCCCTGTACACAAACTCTGCTGCTAACACTGCTAAACCTCCCTATATCCCTGTACACTACCAATGCCAGACCTCTGTGTCTCCCGCTATCACCGCTAACAGCTCTAATACCACTAGAGCCTCCTGCACCCCTGTACACAAACTCCACTCACAACACCCAGCACTCTGTACCCCTGTACACATACTGCACTAACGCACACTGTCAAGTCAAACCTTGTGTAGAACAGCAATAAAACCAACTCTGATTAGCCCAGATATGCAAAGGCTAACAGTCAGCAGACAATCAGTAGACAACGGGCTGGGAAATAATTAAACGGCTGTAAAGATAAGAAAGGTGCAGCAGGATCTGCCAAGGCTGCGCTGCCGTGCGCTTTTCAAATCTCTGCAGGCGCCTGGGGGGGGGGGGGGGGCACTACCCCACAGACTGCTGGGAGATGAGCCCACAGACCACAAGCAGAAATACACCTTCTGGCCCCCGAGCGTCCCACACTCACAGCTGAAATGACGTGAGAAAGGCAGCTCTGCCCAAGGCCAGCGCACATACAATGTGCACAGACACACAATATTGGTTTAATGCTCACTGGTATGAGGTAGTAATATATTTGTTTGTTTAACAGGGTCAATGCACATTACTGTGACTGTGCCAAAGTTAGCCAAGGAGCTTAACCTCCATCGGTAACCACTGGGCAGAAGTCTGTGTTTATGGGAAAGTGTAGCGGGGGGGAGAAAGAGAGGTCAGTGTGTGTGTGTGTGTGTGTGTGTGTGCGCGTGCATGCGAGAATTACCGTGCAAGACAGGCATAGCTTCTGTAGGAACTAGAGTCAGTTACCGCTACCGAGTTAATCAGCCCAGAGCAGTTCCCCTCATTATCATTTCTGTTTTTATTTACGTCTCAGGATTAGAAATCAAAAGGAGATCCACTTCCTCCCAGACTGAATGGAACAGCTCTCACACAGTCCAGCTGATTCTTCTGCTCTGTCATCACCCTGATCACAGGATCTATCTTTACCTTACATTACATTACATTATTGGCATTTGGCAGACGCTCTTATCCAGAGCGACGTACAGTTGATTAGACTAAGCAGGAGACAGTCCTCCCCTGGAGCAATGCAGGGTTAAGGGCCTTGCTCAAGGGCCCAACAGCTGTGCAGATCTTATTGTGGCTACACCGGGGATCGAACCACTGACTTTGTGGGTCCCAGTCATGTACCTTAACCCCTACACTACAGTCATGTACCTTAACCTCTACACTACAGTAATTTACCTTAACCCCTACACTATAGCCATGTACCTTAACCACTACACTACAGTCATGTACCTTAACCCCCACACTACAGTCATGTACCTTAACCACTACACTACAGTCATGTACCTTAACCCCTACGCTACAGGGTCATGTACCTTAACCACTACGCTACAGGGTCATGTACCTTAACCACTACACTACAGTCATGTACCTTAACTACTACACTACAGTCATGTACCTTAACCACTACACTACAGTCATGTACCTTAACCACTACACTACAGTCATGTACCTTAACCACTACACTACAGTCATGTACCTTAACCCCTACACTACAGGGTCATGTACCTTAACCACTACACTACAGTCATGTACCTTAACCACTACACTACAGTCATGTACCTTAACCCCTACACTACAGGGTCATGTACCTTAACCACTACACTACAGGGTCATGTACCTTAACCACTACACTACAGTCATGTACCTTAACCACTACACTACAGTCATGTACCTTAACCCCTACACTACAGGGTCATGTACCTTAACCACTACACTACAGTCATGTACCTTAACCCCTACACTACAGGGTCATGTACCTTAACCCCTACACTACAGTCATGTACCTTAACCCCCACCCCCTCATACAGTGCAGCTGATTCCCCCAGGTCTGTCACGCTGATCACACACAGCAACACAGACACACACACACAGACACACACACACACAGACACATCTAAAGACCCATCTAAGGGAAAACCTCATGTTCTGGAGCAGCGGCCATGGGTAAAGTCAGTCACACAGAACACCACCACACCACGCATTCTCAGAGACACTGCTATAATTAGCCTTGTGAGCTATGTCTAAGCCATAGGTTATAATTGCACTTGTGTATAGTTATTTCAGAATTCAGGGTATTCTAGCTGTTTTATAAGTTTTATCTATGTGATCACTCTAGCACATCTATATGTCCCTGGTGCTGATTCATACTTTATTGTACGTTACTTTGTACGAAGTTTTTTTACTTCTATTGCTGTAGCCTATCCACTTAGAGTTATGATGTATTGTGTATTCAGAGATGCTCTTCTGCATATCACTGTTGTAATGTGTGGTTATTTGCGTTACTGTCACCTTCCTGCCAGCTTTGACCAGTCTGGCCCTTCTCCTCTGCCGTTTCTTTCTATCAAAGAGTGAAGGCTAATCCAACAGTTTGTGACAGAAGCTAAAACATCAGTGGCACGACAGTGAACACTTCAGGGAAAAGCACTAACCCTAACCCTAACGGAAACCAAAGAGAGCCAAAGTCACTAATATTCTGTATTCAGAGAAACACCATGGCAGCCATTTTAGATGTTACTTTGGGGCATCTGGTTCTCCTGTGCGAGTTCTGAAGTATTTGAGAAACTAAGAGGTGAATTGTGGAGAGGTTTGGAGACTAGTTTATGCGTTAGTTTATATGATAGTTTATGTACCAGTTAAGGTACTAGTTTAGGTACCATGTACTCGTTTATCTAAAAGATCCAGCTCCTGTCTGATTTCTCACACTGAACCGATAACATGTGCAGCTGGTGGGAACCTAGACACAGGAAGTGGAAATCAGGGTGAGAACTTCCATACAGCCCTACCCTCCTTTGGCCAGCAGGTGGGAGCACATAGGTTAGGCCACACATTTGTGCACCTGCAAGGACATGACCTGTACTACAGTGAGAAGTGGGAACAATATAAATATATCATGAACGAAACAGAAATGCTTTGTGTCTTGTGCAGAGACCTCTGGCTGATGATATGGACACCTAAACTGGTTTTTCCTGAGAAAACCTTCAGCAATCATTTATTACAGATAAACCAACGGAACAGGTGGCTTCATTAGCTTAATCAAAACCATAGAAGCTAATGCTCATCTAATCACTCATGTATAATACAACCAATTCAAACTATGTTTAAAAAACATTCTTACTGAAAGGTTTGAGCTTTTATGTTTAAATTTATCACACTGACTGTATTACTCTGATTCAGTTGTTTTTGGCTTACCTTCATTTTTTACATTACATTACATTATTGGCATTTGGCAGATGCTCTTATCGGGATTAGAACCGCCGACCTTACGTGTCCTAGTCATTTACCTTAACCACTACACTACAGGCCGCCCCTTTTTGAATTTTGAATACACATCCACACAGACATACATACACACACACACATCCAGACAAACACACATATACACACACACACACATACACACACACACACATTACATTACATGGCATTTAGCAGACGCTCTTATCCAGAGCGACGTACAACGAAGTGCAGATCAAACACAAGTACAAGTGCGAAGAGGACCTGAGAGGACAGTACAGTTCCGAGTCCTAGTGTAACCATACAGATATAATCGGAACCCTTGAAGAATATATCAACTTCCAAACTAGCATACCACAGTTGGCAGCTAGAATACCCAGAGTACAACAATACAATAACTAATACAAAAAACAACAATATACATACAACTATGTAAGTGCCATTACAGTCTATGGCATATATAAGGCAAATCATGGTAGTGAGTTAGGGAGGGAAAGGTGTAGCCTGAAGAGATGAGTCTTCAGTGTTCTGACATCCACCGGGAGGTAATTCCACCACCATGGGACCAGGACAGACAGCAGTCGTGAGCGAGAAGGGGAGATGCCAGACGACACGAAGTGGCAGAACGGAGGGGTCTTGCTGGTGTATAGGTCTTGATAAGGGATTGAATATATACAGGGGCTGAGCCCTTAACTGCCTGGTACGCGAGCACCAAAGTTTTAAATTTGATGCGAGCCATAACAGGCAGCCTGTGGAGGTTGCTGAGTACACACATCCACACACACACATATACACACACACACACATGCAGGCACACACACACATGCACACACACACACCCACACACACATTCAGCCACAGACACACACACATGCAGGCACACACAAACACTTGAAAAGTGGTTGTCAGTGTGTTGCTTCACCAGTTCCAACTCCACAGAGGGAAACTATTCCCAACATCACCCAATACTCATCTGATGCTCTCTCTGTGAGTAAGGAGCTCTCTCTGTGAGTAAGGACGTTTCTCTGTGAGTAAGGAGCTCTCTCTGTGAGTAAGGACGTTTCTCTGTGAGTAAGGAGCTCTCTCTGTGAGTAAGGACGTTTCTCTGTGAGTAAGGAGCTCTCTCTGTGAGTAAGGAGCTCTCTGTGAGTAAGGAGCACCAGCAGAGCCTTTCAACATGTGCTTTTGCTCCACATGTTTTCTCTGAAGTGGATTGTAACTATGTACAGCTGTGTTCAGGACCGGCGTGGATGAAACGGATGGATCCAGAGCACAGATGGCTGAATTCCTCTGATCTTCTGTTCTCATCTGAACCACAGGTCAAACTGCCACAGGCAAGTGCATACAAATCTGCACATGAACTGCAGTTCAGTGCTGAAGGAACAGATTAAAGGACCACATTCTACTCTAGCAGGTTTATTTACCTTCTTTAGCATGTGTTACTGGGGCCACTATCTAGACAATCAGTAGAATAATAGAAATGAGAAGACATGTGCTTATGTACTGCATTTTAGTGTGAGAATGTCAGATAAAAATATGGGTTACTATTCAGGACAGTACAAATAATTTATATTGTCTGCTTGTATGGACACATTGTATTTGCTTTTTCGATTTTACTTCACAATCCTGGGAGAATAGCAGTAACAACAATGAGAATCACAATGTTGTTGAAATATAGTGCTTAATGCAAAATTTTTATGAAAATATGGGTCAAACCTAACATTTTCTCTGTTGGGTTTCTGACCTTACAGTTCTACAGATTTTAGTGTTTCAGCTTCAGGCTGTTTGCAGTGAAGCTCCTGACCTCCGTGACAAACCATCTGAGATCCCAGAGTCTACAGGAGCCTGGGCTGTGCTCACAGGCACAATACCACACCTCCTCAGAGCCACAGGGACAATACCACACCTCATCAGAGCCACAGCCACAATACCACACCTCCTCAGAGTCACAGCCACAATGCCACACCTCCTCAGAGCCACAATACCACACCTCCTCAGAGCCACAGCCACAATACCACACCTCCTCAGAGCCACAGTCACAGTCACAATACCACACCTCCTCAGAGCCACAGCCACAATACCACACCTCCTCAGAGTCACAGGCACAGGCACAATACCACACCTCCTCAGAGCCACAGCCACAATACCACACCTCTTCAGAGCCACAGCCACAATACCACACCTCCTCAGAGCCACAGCCACAATACCACACCTCCTCAGAACCACAGCCACAATACCACACCTCCTCAGAGTCACAGCCACAATACCACACCTCCTCAGAGCCACAGCCACAGTCACAATACCACACCTCCTCAGAGCCACAATACCACACCTCCTCAGAGCCACAATACCACACCTCCTCAGAGCCACAGAGCCACAGCCACAATACCACACCTCCTCAGAGCCACAACCACAATGCCACACCTCCTCAGAGCCACAGCCACAATACCACACCTCTTCAGAGCCACAGTCACAATACCACACCTCCTCAGAGCCACAGCCACAATACCACACCTCCTCAGAGCCACAGCCACAGTCACAATACCACACCTCCTCAGAGCCACAGCCACAGTCACAATACCACACCTCCTCAGAGCCACAGAGCCACAGCCACAATGCCACACCTCCTCAGAGCCACAACCACAATACCACACCTCCTCAGAGCCACAGCCAGAATACCACACCTCCTCAGAGTCACAGCCACAATACCACACCTCCTCAGAGTCACAGTCACAATACCACACCTCCTCAGAGCCACAATACCACACCTCCTCAGAGCCACAGCCACAATACCACACCTCCTCAGAGCCACAGTCACAGTCACAATACCACACCTCCTCAGAGCCACAGCCACAATACCACACCTCCTCAGAGTCACAGGCACAGGCACAATACCACACCTCCTCAGAGCCACAATACCACACCTCCTCAGAGTCACAGCCACAATACCACACCTCCTCAGAGCCACAGCCACAATACCACACCTCCTCAGAGCCACAGACACAATACCACACCTCCTCAGAGTCACAGTCACAATACCACACCTCCTCAGAGCCAGAGCCACACCTCCTCAGAGCCACAGAGCCACACCTCCTCAGAGCCACAGCCACAATACCACACCTCCTCAGAGCCACAGTCACAGTCACAATACCACACCTCCTCAGAGCCACAGCCACAATACCACACCTCCTCAGAGCCACAGCCACAGCCACAATACCACACCTCCTCAGAGCCACAATACCACACCTCATCAGAGTCACAGCCACAATACCACACCTCCTCAGAGCCACAGCCACAATACCACACCTCCTCAGAGCCACAGACACAATACCACACCTCCTCAGAGTCACAGTCACAATACCACACCTCCTCAGAGCCACAGAGCCACACCTCCTCAGAGCCACAGAGCCACACCTCCTCAGAGCCACAGCCACAATACCACACCTCCTCAGAGCCACAGTCACAGTCACAATACCACACCTCCTCAGAGCCACAGCCACAGCCACAATACCACACCTCCTCAGAACCACAGTTTATATACAGCACTGCAGAAGTCTTAGGCACCTGTATAACATGAGGGGGTGACATGGCTCAGGCAGTAAGAGCAGTCGTCTGGCAGTCAGAGGGTTGCCGGTTCGATCCCCCGCCCAGGCTGTGTCGTAAGTGTCTCTGAGCAAGACACCTAACCCCTAAAATGCTCCTGACGAGCTGGTCGGTACCTTGCATGGCAGCCAATCGCCGTTGGTGTGTGAGTATGTGTATGAATGGATGAATGAGAAGCATCAATTGTACAGCGCTTTGGATAAAAGGTGCAATAGAAAAGTCCAACCATTGACCATTGACATTCTGCACAGATAAGATTCTTTCAAAAATAATACAAAGAAAGGTGCCAAATAAACATACTATACATTTTAGTCACTTGGCAGAATAGTTAAAAACTGAATCAAATCAATATTTTTTGTGACCACTCTTCGGCGTTAAAACTGCATCAGTTCTCTGAGATATAGACCTGCAGGACAGCGGTGGCTAAGACAATCAGCAGGGAGGTTGTTCCAAGCATGTTGCCACAGTTCTTCTGCAGACTTTGGTTGGCTCCTTGCTTCTGATCTCAGACAGCCTTGATCAAGTTTTTATGTAAAAAGTAGTAAATTGCTTAAAGTAATATACTACTAATATTACTAGACTAGTAATATAATTACTTTTTTAATTAAATACATAAATGTCTCTGTAAAATTTAATCTTTTGGAAAATGAATATTTGGAAATCTCAAATATGTTCTTTTATAATAACACGCACAAAAAAATAAACATATATATAATAAATTCTAGGGTGCCTAAGACTTCTGCACAGTACTGTATATACTGCATGTTTGCTGAGGGGTAATCAGAAAAGAAGGACGCAGTTACTCTACACTTTCTCTTGTGTGCACTCTCTGATCTGTCTTCAAAGGTTAAAACTGAACCATTGACCATGAAGCTGAATGTATTAGATGTTTATACATTTCATAAGTTCAGTTCCCTCTTCAGAGAGCATTGGCAATATGGGTGTTTAGAAATTCTGTTATGAAACCTGCAGGCCTATTTCATCAGATTTGTGCAAAGATGCGTAGATCTGCGCAGCGTGTCTCTAATCCTGTCCCTCTCCTGAGGTGATCCTCATCCTAATGATAAACATCTCAAAAAAAGCATACCTCTGCCATTGGTTACTGATGATAAACATCTCTAAAAGCAACCTCTACCATTGGTTACTGATGATAAACATCTCTAAAAGCATACCTCTGCCATTGGTTACTGATGATAAACATCTCTAAAAGCATACCTCTGCCATTGGTTACTGATGATAAACATCTCTAAAAGCAACCTCTACCATTGGTTACTGATGATAAACATCTCTAAAAGCATACCTCTGCCATTGGTTACTGATGATAAACATCTCTAAAAGCATACCTGTGCCATTGGTTACTGATGATAAACATCTCTAAAAGCATACCTCTGCCATTGGTTACTGATGAAAAACATCTCTAAAAGCTGATACGGAAACTCTTTTGCAAGAACAAAATACACATTAAATTCAACAATCGCTGTGACACCATTTTGTTTACAAACAATGATTTGGCCTGAACTGGGCAATTAAAAATGTGAATGTATAGGATATAAACATGATCTGACGTGCTGGATTTCTACGAACAGATTCGTGGTCATTTAACAATCAGTGAATATGCTTAAAATGTGCACGCTGCACCTTCAACTTTCACTAAATTAAAAACTAGAATTCCACAACAGTGAGTTCGTGAAAAAGTGTAACTCTTGCAAATGATGACTGAATGAAGTTCAGTTATTTCCATAGAACGTCATTATCAATAGAATCAATAGAACTTAATTTCCAGGACCATCCTCATATTTAATGTAAAATAGTACATCAATAGTGTATATGAAATCTGCTTACAGTCTATAATTTACAAGCCTCAGCACAGACAGTTAGAATTGCAGCAGCACATTAAAAAATATTTACCTCTTCATATAAAATAAAGGAGTTGGTGGCATCTTCCCTGTTCCAGCGGGACTCTGTCCATGCAAACACAGGGATATACACACGGAGGGCAGGGACAGGACTCCGGGGTGAGCTCCCTGGTCCTCATCAGTGCTGCAGTGCACACGGTCGCATTCATAAGACTCAGATGAACCTTCTTAGGGGAAATGTTGAAGTTTTTCTGGTTGGTGATTAAAGGGCTGGTTGGTTATTTGGGCCCTCAGCATTGGCTGGGAGGCAGGCCCCGCCCAACAGTATGGTCCAATCACTGCAAACCCCGCTGACATGGCTTTGAGATGAAACACTGAACCGAGGTCGTGACTCACGGCGGCCATTAAAGATCCCATCTCACTCTTCACAGAAAGTAAGGAGTTCCATGGTGTCCTGGCTAAATTCCATACCTGGCTCTTCATCACCCCTGATTCACTGTTCTCTCCCTCTCCACCTCAGCTGGTGTGTGGTGAGCGTTCTCTCCCTCTCCACCTCAGCTGGTGTGTGGTGAGCGTTCTCTCCCTCTCCACCTTAAATGGTGTGTGGTGAGGTGTGTCTCTCTCTCTCCACCTCAGCTGGTGTGTGGTGAGCGTTCTCTCCCTCTCCACCTCAGCTGGTGTGTGGTGAGCGTTCTCTCCCTCTCCCCCTCAGCTGGTGTGTGGTGAGCGTTCTCTCCCTCTCCCCCTCAGCTGGTGTGTGGTGAGCGTTCTCTCCCTCTCCACCTCAGCTGGTGTGTGGTGAGCGTTCTCTCCCTCTCCACCTCAGCTGGTGTGTGGTGAGCGTTCTCTCCCTCTCCACCTTAAATGGTGTGTGGTGAGCGTTCTCTCCCTCTCCACCTCAGCTGGTGTGTGGTGAGCGTTCTCTCCCTCTCCACCTCAGCTGGTGTGTGGTGAGCGTTCTCTCCCTCTCCACCTTAAATGGTGTGTGGTGAGCGTTCTCTCCCTCTCCCCCTCAGCTGGTGTGTGGTGAGCGTTCTCTCCCTCTCCCCCTCAGCTGGTGTGTGGTGAGCGTTCTCTCCCTCTCCCCCTCAGCTGGTGTGTGGTGAGCGTTCTCTCCCTCTCCCCCTCAGCTGGTGTGTGGTGAGCGTTCTCTCCCTCTCCCCCTCAGCTGGTGTGTGGTGAGCGTTCTCTCCCTCTCCCCCTCAGCTGGTGTGTGGTGAGCGTTCTCTCCCTCTCCACCTCAGCTGGTGTGTGGTGAGCGTTCTCTCCCTCTCCCCCTCAGCTGGTGTGTGGTGAGCGTTCTCTCCCTCTCCCCCTCAGCTGGTGTGTGGTGAGCGTTCTCTCCCTCTCCCCCTCAGCTGGTGTGTGGTGAGCGTTCTCTCCCTCTCCCCCTCAGCTGGTGTGTGGTGAGCGTTCTCTCCCTCTCCCCCTCAGCTGGTGTGTGGTGAGCGTTCTCTCCCTCTCCACCTCAGCTGGTGTGTGGTGAGCGTTCTCTCCCTCTCCCCCTCAGCTGGTGTGTGGTGAGCGTTCTCTCCCTCTCCCCCTCAGCTGGTGTGTGGTGAGCGTTCTCTCCCTCTCCCCCTCAGCTGGTGTGTGGTGAGCGTTCTCTCCCTCTCCCCCTCAGCTGGTGTGTGGTGAGCGTTCTCTCCCTCTCCCCCTCAGCTGGTGTGTGGTGAGCGTTCTCTCCCTCTCCCCCTCAGCTGGTGTGTGGTGAGCATTCTCTCCCTCTCCCCCTCAGCTGGTGTGTGGTGAGCGTTCTCTCCCTCTCCACCTCAGCTGGTGTGTGGTGAGCATTCTGCTGTAAAATGGCTGCCGTGCATCACCCAGGTGGGAGCTGCACACTGGTGGCGGTTGAGGCGAGTCGCCCCCTCATCGCTGTAAAACGCTTTGAGTGACGAGAAAAGCACTTTACACTCAGTGAGCACTTTATTAGGTATTTATTAGACTTATTTTTTTAGACTTATTCTGCTGTAGCCTATCCACTATG
>NC_083771.1:49791786-49801786 GCF_963514075.1 Conger conger | reverse complement strand
CCGTGGGTGCAGAGCCCAGGTGTCGATGAAACCATCCCCAGGGTAACTCGGGTAAATAAACCCTGCAGGTGACTCCACAGGTGGAGGTAGAAAGGTAACTTACCCTGCAGGTAGTGGTATAGGTGGAGTGTGCTGTTGTTTTCGGGGCCCAGGATGGTTGCCGTGGTGACCTTCCGCAGGGCCAGGTCACAGTGATTCTGTTGGTTATCAGCGTTCTGCTGCAGATATGCCGGGCTGGTCTTCGCCGGGGCGGAAACCACCTGCACAATTCAACACCACTGAGAACACAAGGAAACGGCCATCTCCAGAGCTCTACATACAGTACACACACCGCCATCCCACTGCTGGAGCTAGACCAGAGCTCCAACTGAAGAGCTTTTATTTCTGTTTGTACAGACTGGGGGGATGGGTCCACTGCCATCTGCAATGCCTCTTACTCAACAACAACAGGAAGTCTGAGTGGACGAACCCAGTACAGAAGTACACACTGTAGATAAACTGTACATTTTACGGAAAATATTACGAGAAAAAAAAACTTGGCTCCCAGAACTTTACCGTAATGGTATATGTTAAGCATATGGTAGCAGGCTTTATAAGTATTTAATTGGAAATTAGTTATTTACATTTCAGCTGTTTACAGTTTTGACCTTCCTTGCTACCTTGTAATTTACACACATTTAATATCCTCTTTGTTTACAGCGCAATGCGCAGGTGTAGCCTCACCAGGAGCCTCCTTTTCCCCTCAAATTTCTCCAGAAATGTCTTGAGCGCTTTCTTGCCGCTTGCGTCTCGCTGTGACTTCCTGCCTTTCCCCTTCTTCTTCCCGCCTTTCTTCTTGCCCTTCCCTTTCTGTTTGGACAAGTCTGCGTGACCTTTGACCCCGCTGGAGTCTGCGTGACCTTTGACCCCGCTGGAGTCTGCGTGATCTTTGACCCCGCTGGAGTCTGCGTGACCTTTGACCCCGCTGGAGTCTGTGTGACCTTTGACCCCGCTGGAGCTGGCTCCCGCCGCCCCCCCCGCAGGCTGGGCCCCGCCCTCGTGGCTCACAGACCCTGCGGAGTCCCCCCGGGCGTGCGGCGCGCGGCTGGGCCCCGGGCCCTCGGGGGTGAAGGGCTGCGCTCTCCGGCCTGCTGCGGGCTCCTTGCGGATCACGAACCGGGAGCGTCCGCTCAGAATGTTCTGGACCTGGCTCCTCAGGGCCGCCTGCTTGCCCAGGGGCCTGCGATGCTGGGGCGCAGCGGTGACCCTCGCCCGCCGGCGGGGGCTGGAGGCCGCCGTCCTGGCTGGGCCCCATTTCCGCGGCACCACGCGCTTCCGGACCACCTTGCAGCGCTCGGGGGAGCCCTTCCGGGTCAGCTTCTCCAGCTTGCGCGCGGGCAGCTGGTCGATGACCTCCAAAATGGCCGCCACGCGGACAGGGTAGGGGAAGCGCTCGCCCACCAGCAGGTTCTTCTTCAGCAGCAGCATGGAGAACTCCTGCTCCTGCAGGTCCAGGTAGTGCAGCAGCTTGGTGACGGTGTCAGAGTCCAGGGCCTCCTCCTGGGCCTCGCCCCGGTACGACGGCCGGCGGACCCGGCCCTCCATCATGGCGTTCTGGACGATGGTGACGATGACCGTGTCTCTCTCGGCCAGCCGGCAGCTCAGGCCCTCGGGCTCCATGTCCCGGATCTGCTTCTGCATCATGCGCAGGTAGTTATCCGCGTGCGAGGGCGCTGTGATCACCCACAGCCGGTGCTTACCCGCCAAACCCGCCAGGAACTCCAGCTCCGGGGGGAGGCTGGGCTCGGCGGCATCCCTCCCTCTGCGCTGAGCCTCCAGGCCAGCAGGGGGCGGCGAGCGCTCCGGGCCGGGCGGGCTCTGGGCCTCGGACAGCGCGGTGCTGCAGAGCAGGAGCAGGGCGACGCAGACGGACTGACGCATCAGGCCCGGCGCCCGCGGCCCCACGCCGCTCATCCTCACAGGAGAGAAGAGCAGAAGAGCGAGGGCTGCCATGCGTCTCACATCCCTCCCAACAGCTCTCTCCAGCGCGGCGGTCTGCTCCGTCTGAGGCTCTGCCCCGGCGGGGTCCCGCCACCGAGAGGAGCCGAGGAGGGGCGCTGAAACCTGACCCCGCCCCACCCCCCCCTCACACATAAACACCCGGCTCCTCCTACAACATACCAGAACAGAAAGCGCTTTTTTTTCTTCCTTTATTTCCAGAAACAGCTGTGTTCAGTGCAAAGAAACAAAGAAGAAAACTGCCATCATTATAATGGCAGATAATACTTCATATTTAATGCTATCAGACAAAGAAACAACAAAACTAGGAAGCCATGATCTTTCGACTATCAAGTGGGTTTGTGTTGTGTAGTAATTCCATGTTCTGTCATTGTAGATCATAAAATGGCACAGATTATGTTATGGCACAGTTAAAATGGCTGTTTATGGTTTAGACACTTGGTAAATGCTTTTTGTTCAAGTGATTTAAAATGTGCACGTATGCAGACCACTATGAAAGCCATTGGCAAGAAAAGATACAATCAAAGCAGTCAACAAGCTATGAAAGAAAATATCACTGCTGACATTTTAAAATGAGATGAACAGTAATCTTACAATGATGTGTTCTTTAGGAAAGTAAACTTTCTCTGGGGTATATCAAATGGAAGGCAGTGGATTGATGTGACAGATTGCACCCTGCACAGTTATGTGCACAGCTTCATAAGTAACTTAGTCATAGAAGTGACAAGATACTAATTAACACCATATGCAGCAACAAACCCAGATTAAATTCAATTTTAAAAAGCCCTTTTATACAGAGGAATGTCACAAATACGCTTTACAGAGTAGCAGAGCCAAAGATTCCTTCAGGTATACAACACCTGAAGATATGCACCTTTTTAATGTATATCATCCATATCACCATCATCACTGCATCATATATATATATATTACGCATATCAGTTCCCTTATCCAGGACCACAGGAACCAATCAGGCAGCAAATCATCTACGGTTTGGGTCGGGGGGGAACGGGTTACTCTGTCTGGATTTGGGTCGGAGGGGAAGGGGTTATTCCGTGGTGTGCTTTGATGATGGCCACATGGAGCTGATTACCCCTGAGGCCAGCACAGCCAGGAGCTCTGTGAACGTGTCCTAAGCACTTCTGCTCTGATTTTTCTCCAGTTCTGATGGAAAGTCAACTTCTCAACACTGATTTCCTTGTCTGTGCTACTGGGGGTGTGGCTGAGCAGAAAACAGTAGTTTGTGGTGCAACAGGTTAAACATCATTTTCACATCCCTGTAACACAATCCTTTTTTTTCTAAAAATCCATTTCATTTTCAGAAGACCTCGGTTTATTAACTTGGAGGAAGCTTGTTAAGCACATTGTGGTCATATGGCAGCTGAGCTTCAGAAGCAATACAGGCTCCAAAATAGCTAGGTTTGTCTGTTTTTAAATCGCCTTTGCCACATCAGGAAGCGGTTAGGAATCACTCACATCTTGGGGGAATCTGAGGCTGGAATGTTAACGCACATGGTCATAAACCTCTCCCCTCTCCCCTCTATCCTCTGTTATCCTCTGTTCTCCTCCATTAACGGATCTAACTGCTGTCTAACTTTCTCCAGGCTTCATAGTGCTGTAAGGTTAACCTGGTCAGGCTCATAGTGCTGTAAGGTTAACCTGGTCAGGCTCATAGTACTGTAACATTAACCTGGTCATGTGCACATTAAATAGTTAACACTGGCAGAGTCATTTTACAGTCAGCTGAAAAGCTGAATGCTTCCTATTATATTTAGTATTATTTTTGTCTTTTCATTATAGTTTATTTACAGGTATTCACCTTCTGATAGACTTGCTCATTTCAACCAACAACATGCACAACATAACAGAGAATAACTTGTCAAAACTTTAATGATATAGGTTGTACACTTGTTATAACAGTGTGAACTTGAATTCTCCAGTTTTTATACTTGTTACTCTGTAAACAAAATTGTATAGCTTATAAACTTGTCACACAACACTGTCAACTTCAGTTCGGTCATTAGCACAGTTTTACATGTACAAGTGATAACTTTGGTTCCATGGTTTGTACACTTACTATAACTATGTACACTTTGTACAATTGTTACGACATTACGTCAAACTCAATTACATAAACTGCACATGTGTAATAACAGAGTCTGTTGATTATCTATTTATGATCATATTCATCATATAGTTTATAGTTTATAGTTAGTTATAAGAGTGCCAGCCTGAAGAGATGAATTCATGATCAACTGTGAATGGCAGACATGTTCCAGAACTATGCAAAACTTGGAACTGGTCAACAGTGAATCAGGATAAAATGGCCACGAGCCACACTGTGATGAGGGTTTGATTCATTTCAGCTGTTCAGACAGGATTCAGAATCCCTGCAGCGGCTGTGAGTGCTCCGGCCTAAACGCCGTGACCTGAGTGTAGGGGTGAAGTCACGCTCGTGTGGAGAAGGCCTTTGAAGTGTGCACACAGGTCTGGCTCAATCGCGCCGCCCTGTTCCACCCCAACACCCCACAGCTGGACCACCTCCCTGCAGCAAGGCCAGCCAACAATCCGCACAGCCGAGACCACAACTACCAACAACTAACAGCAGCAAGGCCAGCCAATAATCCGCACAGCCGAGACCATAACCACCAACAACTAACAGCAGCAGAGGACACAGCACAGGATAGTGGAAGATGCTATCAGGAGCAAACAACATGGCACGTGTTATTTCTGACAGAAGAATTGCACCAAACTGAAAGACCAACTGTTCCATTTCTGTAAATTCACATGGTCCAAAATACCTACAATTTTACAGCGAAACAGTGATCTCCCTTTCAAGAAAAGTGCAGGACAATAAATTGAAGCTTTTATTGTGTTTACTGTTGTTTAACTTACGGTGGCCTTCAGCTGAAATCTGGTTTTTATTTTTTCTTTTCTAGCCAGAATGATAAAAATGGAAAAGAGAAGAACTTTGATAATTATAAACAGGGCACAGTTGGCGCAGCTGTTCTGTAAGCAGAACCATGTCTTTAAAAGCAAATGTAAATGATGCGAATGCAGAAGAGTGTGTGTGTGTGTGTGTGTGTGTGTGTGTGTGTGGGCATCTATCACATCTGATGGGCCACCCCAGATGCCATCCCTACAATGTTGGCCTAGTTTTGTTTTTACAGCCAGGTCCGGTTTAAAAAAACTCCCAGAGTCCCACTACATAAGACTGACCTACTTACAGAATCTGGTTTTATTTAGAATAAAAATGCAAGTCAGAAACAGTCTGAAAGTGCATGTACTTCGTAGCAAACTCTCACGATTATTCCGCTGTGTCTCTTGTTTAAGTGTGTGAATTGTCTGTGGATTGTGTAGGTTATGTGCATAAATCATCTGTATATTGTGTAGGTTATGTGCATAAATCATCTGTATATTGTGTAGGTTATGTGTGTAAATTCTGTGGATTGTGTAGGTTACGTGCGTAAAGTCTGTAGATTGTGTGTGTAAATTGCCTGCAGAGCATGTAGGTTATGTGTGTAAATCTTCTGATTGCCAATTGCCAAGATTATTGAGTATAAATCTAAGGAAGTTCTAATTGCTTTTTACACAGACTATCGTGCACTGTACAAGCACCATAGTACAAGAAAGGGCTTAAAGAAGGGCAACCAGATTGATGTAGAAAAGATCAACTTTATGAGTTAAGACTTAAAATGCTTCATCTATTCAACTTTAGTAAGAAGAAGAACAGATTGAAGGTTATATTTAAAACCTTACAATACTTTGAGCCTGACCAGGTAAACCTGGGTCAAGTACATCATTATTTTGGACTCAAATGTTCTCTGCTTTACTGAGCGTTATTTGAATTGGTATAGGTATTAGAACGAATGAAATACTCCTAAAACTGCAAGCCCCACCTTCTGATCCACTCGTGTGGCCAATCAAAGTTTATTTATATGCCATAGTATTAATCAAATACTCGTAATAACCAACTGGAAGTAAAAACAATATCAGTCACTCACCTCATAATACACACACAGTAATAGAATAAAAAAAACTGTTTTCTTGTTATTAAGAATTTATTGCAGCCAAACAATACTGTAAATAACATTTAAATAAAATAGAAACAAAACATACTCCTTTGCATGGGATCAGTTTATTGCAGGTTATAAGTTATACATAAATGTATTTAGTTGACCATTGTCACTGTCCATTTTAGTGCACTTTGCCCTAAACCTTTACTTGCGTCTGATGTCTAAACCTGTATTCAAGTCTCATGTCTAAACCTGTACTTCCATAAGCATTGGCAGGAGGAGGGTCACAACTGTGTCTCTTTCTCCCAGGTTCAGTTTCGACTGCGGCTTGTAAGACAGGCACCACTGCGCCCCCTTGTGGTGGAAAATAAATCAGTACGCTCGTCGGAACGGACATTGCCCACTGGTTCAGCTGAACATATCCCCTCCAAATAAAAACAGAGAAATACTACAGTATGAACAGCTGTGTGTTATCACAGTTTCCTTTTCACAAACGGAAGCTTGTTGTTAGATGGCGACACACCATTTTGAATGAGCAGAGTAAGTGGAGATTTAGATTTAGAAATGGAGAGAGGACCAGGCGACAGGCCGGGTGGCTCCAGGCTGTGGTCTCTGTTCTTCACTAAAGCACCTTATCCAGAGACGTGGCTGTGAGCTGCTCTCCTCAGGCTAATGAGCTGCTCTCCTCAGGCTAATGAGCTGCTCTCCTCAGGCTAATGCCGTGGCTCCCAGCTTCAAATAGGATAGCCGCAGAGCCTGACAGGGGAAGCTAACGGCCTAACTGACCCTTTAATACCGACGGCCAATCCTCCTGATCTTGGAATATCCAGCGTTCTGTCCTTGCGTCACCACGTCAAAAGCAGGGTAAAAGACCAGGAAGTGCTGCCTGTACGCATTTCCTGTTTTAAGCTTACAACGTAAAACTTGTAATTGTGAATTTTGTAATTTTTTTCTTTTTTGCTTTTTTTTTGCTTTTTTCTTTCTTTTTTTTTTTAAACAGCAGCGAACATTCCAGCATCTGAACATAAAAAGTTGTCTAATCTCCTTTTCATCGCTTCATTTCCTTCTTTTTTCTGATTCCAAACAAAACTTTTCAAAAGCTTCTTCAATCTCTGGGTCCATTTCATCATCATCACCGTCAGAATATCTAGGGGAAAAAAAAATCTAAATGTTAAAAAGAAGAATAAAAACCCAGAACGGATGCTTGTGTGACTACACTTGGCCAGGTCTTTTGAAAAGGATTTTTTTTAAAAGAATATATATATATATATATATCTGCGATGGACTGGGGACCTGTCCAGGGTGTATTCCTGCCTTTCGCCCAATGTATGCTGGGATAGGCTCCAGCCCCCCTGCGACCCTGTTCAGGATAAGCGGGTTCAGATAATGAATGGATGGATGGATATATATATATTTTAATCTCAATGAGACTTCCCGGTTCAACAAAGTCAATGTAATCACTGGCTCCCCCTACTGGATACATGGAAAAATACACCAAAAGAGCAATGCCCATATAAGCCTCTTCCTGTAGGTTTGCTGACCAATCACAATCAGGGGAAGGGAGAGGCGCTCTGTGGGACCTGTTCTGCAGTTTGTTCTATGATTTTGGGATGCACTTTTCTGCACATCACTTTGGATAAACGCATTTGCTGAATAAAATGTGATGTAATTTAATATTCAAAGTCACATAGCATTACCTACAAAAAATCATCAGACCCTACACCCCTGCCAGACCTCTTCGTTCAGCCTCCACAGGCCGCTTGGCACCTCCCCCTCTCAGAACCTCCACCTCACGCTCACGACTACTGTCTGTTCTGGCTCCACGGTGGTGGAACGAACTCCCCGTTGAGGTCAGAACTATAGAATCTCTCCCCACCTTCAAACGCAAGCTGAAGACGCACCTCTTCAAGCAGCATCTCTCCCCATCCCTCCCTACCTCCCTGTGATCCTTAATTGTTGTCTTTGTGATTTACGTAGTGTTTCGGTATTTTTAGTTGGCTAGGTAAGCAGTATTTGGATAGTTAAGTTTGGTCACTTTTGCTTTGTTTATAAAAAAAAAGATATATATAAAATATATATATATATATATATATATATATAGGCCCTGGTCCTTATCTTTGTTGTATAGGTAGCAATTGAAATTGTGCTTCCCTCTATGGTCTTTCAGCGCATTTAGCCCTGGTTATGGGAATGCACTTTGTTGTACGTCGCTCTGGATAAGAGCGTCTGCCAAATGCCAATAATGTAATGTTATATTTAGCTCACCAGACACAAAGGATGGTGGTTAATGTGCAGATACTTGTGAAGACCGTCTGCAGTTTTGACTTCAGGATGTGTTCATGGACGGTTGACACATCCGTTTTGGCCAAAAAGAAGTCACTTCAACTTGAATTAAAAATACTGCCCCATTGAAATGTGTGAAGAGTTTGGCATTAAAACTGGAGATAAAAAAATCAGAAACCATCACGCCGTATTGCAAGGGTACTCACTCCTCGTTGCCGTTTTCCTCAAAGTCTGGGAAGTAGTTTTCCCGATCAAGGATCTCTTGGTATTTCTCGGAATATTCTAGGAGAGGGGCAGAAGACATGTTGTAAATGTTAAGGGAAAAACATCAGGAAAGGACAGCGTATCCCAGAAGCCCCAGGTGTGGGCAGCTGAACTCTGACCTGGGTCAGCGGCGGTGAAAGGTTTGCCGTCGGCCGTGTAGAAGGTGGGCTCATTCTGAGGAACAGAGAAGAGAAACAGAGATCAGCTCTGAACAGGGAGATCAGTGTCAGGGAGATCAGTGTCAGGGAGATCAGTGTCAGGGAGATCAGCTCTGAACAGGGGAGATCAGCACTGAACAGGGGAGATCAGCTCTGAACAGTGGAGATCAGCTCTGAACAGGGGAGATCAGCTCTGAACAGGGGAGATCAGCTCTGAACAGTGGAGATCAGCTCTGAACAGGGGAGATCAGCACTGAACAGGGGAGATCAGCTCTGAACAGGGGAGATCAGCACTGAACAGGGGAGATCAGCTCTGAACAGTGGAGATCAGCTCTGAACAGTGGAGATCAGCTCTGAACAGGGGAGATCAGCTCTGAACAGTGGAGATCAGCTCTGAACAGTGGAGATCAGCTCTGAACAGTGGAGATCAGCTCTGAACA
Organism: Conger conger; assembly: GCF_963514075.1. Classification (NCBI taxonomy): domain Eukaryota; kingdom Metazoa; phylum Chordata; class Actinopteri; order Anguilliformes; family Congridae; genus Conger; species Conger conger. The sequence goes on along the minus strand of NC_083771.1, from coordinate 49,792,627 downwards.
GGGGAGATCAGCACTGAACAGTGGAGATCAGCTCTGAACAGTGGAGATCAGCTCTGAACAGGGGAGATCAGCACTGAACAGGGGAGATCAGCTCTGAACAGGGGAGATCAGCACTGAACAGTGGAGATCAGCTCTGAACAGGGGAGATCAGCTCTGAACAGGGGAGATCAGCTCTGAACAGGGGAGATCAGCACTGAACAGGGGAGATCAGCTCTGAACAGGGGAGATCAGCTCTGAACAGGGGTAATCGGCTTGAAAATGATGGTGAACCCAATTGTCCAAGCTGATACGATCAAAAATCCAACTACATACAAGGCTCTCATCCTGGAGAAATACGTCAGAGTAACTGCAAAATGTACATCCATATATGGAGAAATCAAATATGGCAGCTAAAACACAATCACAAAGCAGATATGCAGAATGCTTTGATGTGCACTAGTAATATTTAGAATAGGGTTCATCAACTCTGGCCACCAAAACCAGACCTGGGTTTTCTTTTCTACCGGGTAAGTTGTGCTACTGATTGGCCAGACTGTGTTCACACCTGACTCCCAGGTAAAGGGAGGGTGAACACACCTGACTCCCAGGTAAACGGAGGGTGAACACACCTGACTCCCAGGTAAAGGGAGGGTGGTCACACCTGACTCCCAGGTAAAGGGAGGGTGAACACACCTGACTCCCAGGTAAAGGAGGGTGAACACACCTGACTCCCAGGTAAAGGGAGGGTGGTCACACCTGACTCCCAGGTAAAGGGAGGGTGAACACACCTGACTCCCAGGTAAAGGGAGGGTGGTCACACCTGACTCCCAGGTAAAGGGAGGGTGGTCACACCTGACTCCCA